>NC_083116.1:103856468-104156590 GCF_949774975.1 Lagenorhynchus albirostris | reverse complement strand
CATACCAGACTTGAAACATTCTGAAGATTTTCATTACTTAAATCTTCCAATAAACCTTGGATTTGGGGTAGGGGGCAGGGGTGGTTTGATTTTCAATGAAAGCATATGAGTCTTGGATAACTTTTCCAGATATAATAAGCCCAGTTCTCAAAGATGTAAGTTTAAAGGCAGCTAGATAGCACTTTACCATATCTATGTAATAGTATCTGTCCCTCTCTGCCATCTCCTAACAAATATATAACAGCAATATTTCGTGTGGGGGGCACTTTTCTGAGAGGATTTTGTTTCCATGGTTATTTCCTGAAGCTGGCAGTATGGTACTACCAAGATGAATTTTGGTCTAAATGATTTCCCCTCAAATGTTTATTAAGCAGTGTGGACATAAAAAATAATAAAATAAATGCTAGGAAATTAAGAAGTATGTTTCTTCAGTTACAGAATATATTTTACATAAAATATTCCAAGTCTAAAAATAATAATGAACACAAAACCAAATATCACATTTGCAGTTTTAACCAAGTCAATGTTTTATAGAGCCTTTTGTTTAAGTGCTTGTGGTGAAATTTTTTAGTAATACATAAATATGAATTCTCCCTTCACTAATTTATCCGAAGTTTTTACTAGTACGGTCTCCAGAATGGACAAGGGGAGTATAATGAGTTGAATCCCACCCAAATTCACATCTATCTGGAACCTCAGAATGTTACCTTCTTTGTAAACAGGGTCTTTGTAAATATAATTAAAATCACAGAGATGAAATCATCCTGGATTTAGGGTGAACCCTAAATGCCATGACTGGTGTCTTTATAAGAAGAATCTGAAAATGGATACATGCATATGCAAAAATAACTACTTTGCTGTACACCTGAAACTAATACAATATTGTTAATCGTCTATACTCCAATATAAAATAAAAAGTTAAAAAAGAAGAGGAGAAGACACAGGGAGACACACAAAGAAGACGGCCATGGGAAGCAGGAGGGAGATATTGGATTTATGCTGCCACAACCCAAGGAATGCCTGGGGCTACTAGAAGATGGAAGATGCAAAGGATTCTTTCCTAGAGCCTTCAGAGGGCCTGTTGATCTTGATCTTGGACTCCTCACATTGAGAACTGTGAGAGAATAAGTTTCCATTAAGTGACCCAGTTTGTGGTAATTTGTCGCAGCAGCCCTAGGGAACTAATACAGGGAGTATGGTTGCTGTTATCCTAAATTGTTAAGTCTTTTAAAAGTTTGCTTTCAGCATTCATTCACTACTCAGGCATATGTGAATTTTACCAAAGGATGCCAAATGCTGGTGGACTTTACAGATTGACTAATGGTGAAGATTAGAGGCAGAAGACATGGCAGGACAGGGAGAGATCACTTTTTAAGCCAATGATCTATTTTCCAGTAATTGTGTAGTCACCCATTATAGATGACAAAAACACCTCACTCTTGAAATTTTAACACTGTGAACCTCAAAATTTAAGAACAGAATCCCTCAATACTTGGCTAACAGTAAAGTCCTGAATCTGCTTGAATGATAAAAACAGAGGTTCTGTTAACTTAAATATTAAAACTATTGAAGAATTTTTCTTTTACTTGTCTAATATAATGGTGTTATTTTGACGTATATTAACATAGCACTCACCAAGAACAAATGCCAGATTACACCTGTCAATATCTGGAGTTAGGCCGTTGCTCTGGCTCAGAACCATTTGCTTCTGCCCAATTGAGAGCATAAGGGCATGGTGAACTTGGACGTGACTATGGGCAAAGATACACCTTGAGTAATCAGAGCAGCTTGCACCTCTGAGAAGTAGGTGAACATAGATGTTCTCTCCTCTAACGCATTCCATTCCCACAAAGAGTAATTAGAAATGAGAGTAGGTGACAGGAGTTGACATACAAAGTATTTTTACAAAGAACACAAGGAGAGTAATACGAATATAGAATTGTGGAGCTTTGAAGAGAGAGAAAATAATGATTAGCATTTACTGAGTATCTACTACATGCCAAACACTGTTAATCCTTTTTTTTATACACACCTTTATATAATTCCAAAAACAACCCTGTAAGATAAGCAGTAATGTCCTACTTTACAGATGAGGCAGGTGAGGGTCACAGAAGTTAAAGAACTTAACTGAACTTACACAGCATGTGTGGATTTAAACTGTGCTCTTCCCCTCTCCGACCTAAAGGACCTTACAATGTGGTTGTAGAACACAATGAACAGACTTGAAAGTGTTGGTGTGAATAAGAAACAAAAGCATAATTAAGGCTACAGTTTAAAAAAATTAAGTCCCAAAGTGATGTATGAAAAGTAAGTGCTATAGGAAATCAGAGGTGGACAAAAATCAGACAAGTGTTCACAGAGGAGTGATGTTTTGAGCTAAACTTGGAGGATTAAATGAAAGGAAAGGCATCAGAGTCCATGTAGGGGAAGAGGCAGGAGGACATGAAGCATGAGGATGGAAATGGAAGGTTCTTCTAAGGAACTACAAGTGCAAAAGTTGGAAAGTCTGCTTGAACCCACAATGTGAAAATCAGAATACGTGGGTGAACTTGTCTCTGAGGGTTGAAAAGCCATTGATATCTTGGGGGCTGGTAACCTATATAATGAACATGATACGTATCTTAGGAAGCTTAATAAAATAGTGGTATAGTCAGATTGGAAAGGGGGAGGTTGGGAGGCTAACCCAATCATTAAGCACGAGATGATCAATTCCGAGATACAGATAGGAACAGTGCAAGTGGAAAATAATGAGTGGAAGGAAGAGATATCAAGACTGCACATGGCAGGAAAGGCATAAGGAGATCAAAAGTGTCTGAAGGATAAGAATCAGGTAAGTTAGTCAAAGCTTTGGCTGTTATTGTTGAGGGTGTCTGGCAAACAAAAAGTCATAGATTTAGAGAACTACTTAAGTACCTCCGTTACAGTCCGTGCCTTTTTTTTTATAGCACACAACTTCATTATAATTTCTTTTATGAGACATGGGGCAAAGAAGCAATATACATTTTTAAATCACTGGAATCTATGCATATGTTTCAATTTACAGCTTTTAAATCTTTTTAAAAGTTCCTTCATGATTGAATTAGTTCTGTTGACTATATACTCAATGAAAGTGAGTTTATTATTCTCTAGAGAAAACAAAGAAATTAAGAGTTTCTTTGGGAGAAAGAAAAATAGGAGTCTACGGGCCTGAAAGGGTTAATGCAATTAAGGCAATTTTAAAAGTCTATCTTTCTTACTCTCAGATAATAACTCATTCACTTGACGGACTTAGTTTTCTACATTTGGAGGCTCCTAGGAGTTCTTCGAAAGAAGTTGCTACAGCCTTCCAGGGTATTATTATTAATTGCAGTATTTTCAAGTTCACACCCCATAAGCTTCCAAGACAAATGACCCAAATTTATTTGAAAGGTCACAGAAATTTATTTTACTTATCCAACCACATGGCAATAAAAATAGAGAAGCTCTGATAAAATCCAGCTCAACTGTTGGTAGTGTAATATAGTGGAAATGGCCTGCTGGCTTTAGAACTAGGGGGCTGATTTCCTCCTTTGGTTCTTCCACATACTAATGGTGTGATCTTAACCATGCTACTTAATCTTCACGTGCCTCAATTTCTCAGCTGTAAAATGGGCACAATAATAATGCTTGCTTTAGCTCAGTAAGTACAAAGATGTTTTTCTACTTTTTTATCCCACGCTGTACTCCCAGCAACTAGAACCATGCCTGACACAGAGTAGAGGTTCAAAAACATTCTTAAATGAACGAATGGATAAATGAATGAATGTCACAAGTATTTGGTAAAATGAAGCTCACATATTTGAATATTATATCTATTGTACCTATGATGGAAAGAACTATATAATGCTGTGTTACTGCCCATGTCTTCTCAGCTCTAGACTCAATGACATCACACTGGTAGCTTAAAATTGCCCATGCTGGCATATTTGAGCCGCAGAATTTGTCAAACGCTATAAGTAAGATCCTCTCTCTCCCAAGAGCCAGCTGTTAAACATTTACCAACATACCACTGGTTCAGATCCTTGTTATCTGGCCTAGGCTTACTGTGGTCTCTTCTGTCTCCTCTATACCTGAAATACTTAAAGTCATCCAAACAATTCAGGCTTTCTCGGTCCCTGCATAACCACTATCTTGGCTTGAAATACTTCCCTCCCAGAAATACACATCGTCCTGGAGCTAACTCCAACTCAGATGCTATATCCTTGAAAACTGTCTCTGATACCCTCAAATTAGACTACGGTGCCTCTTACATGTGTTCAGCTATCACTCAGTGGTTATCACCATGGTAATATTATCTCAAATGTACGATAATAATTACTTGCTTATTTGGGTACCTCTCCTAAGAGCTCTTTGTAGTGCAAGGACTGTCTTATTCATAGTTATAGTCTCTGTGAACAGCTAAATAAACCTAATCTGGTTTTGTCCATGCTGGTAATACACAAAAGCTATGTAGGCACTCTTTGCTTGAAATAAATTTCTGTATATTAGTGGGGGAGTCCATTGCACTAATCTACAAAATTAGTCCTAATGCTGCTGGCAGTTCGGCAGACGTTTACATGGAAGATCATTGGTTTACAACAAATAGTTGATGACTGTGACAGAGCAAGTCAATATTCATTCCTGTCTGGTATTTCTGTTGTGACTACATGACAGTGACATGTGTAGTCCTCCCTGTTTGGTCTAAAAATCTTATTCATAGGACAGCCACCTACGGGGCCAGTAAGAAATGGCTCATTGAGCAAACACCTTCTTTTTTTTTTTTTCTTTTCCATCTGTGTGTGTGAAACATTCCAGATAAACACTGTATTATTCCTGCTTTTCACTCTTGCCTCACAAAGCTCAGATGTTGTACCAGCCATTACCGTTGTCCCTTAAGATCCATTTCATGTCCTCCTACAAACCACATTTCCCAGACTCATTTGCCAATTAACTTCTGGGTAGATTTGGCAAATGTGAGGGCCTACTGGAGGAAAAAGGGAGAATTCAGGATGTTTCTCCCTCTCCCTGCTCTGGAGGGTATTCTCTGGCCGTGGCTACATCTCCTCTGGTGGTCCAGCATCCTAACACCTTGCTGGACACGCCCTCCTTCTGTTTCTGCAGCTCCTGCCAGTTGCCAGCTGATTCTAACTCCCACCAGATGACCTTGCCTTGTGAAATCTAGTAACATCACCTGGTGCTTAAACCCTCAGCCGTGGAAATGGGAGAAGCTTCCTGCTATTGCTAATCCCTATGTTGTTTTATCATTTCTTTTTGGCTTCTCAGGCCTTCCATCACCTATGGAGTTAACTGCCTCTACTAAACACCCTTCTTATAACTATTTCGAGCACTTTCCTTAATGATAATGGAGATGAAGATGATAATGATGACAACGATGGTGGTGACAGTGATGTTTGGAACCATTTGTTATTCATGGCACTGCTGTCTTCTTAGCTGATGAAAAGTCAGAATATTCTGAATCATCTTTGGCTTGCCATTTCATTTTATCCCTCAAATCTAACCAGTTGCCAAGCCTCATACACCCCACTTCTGTTACCTTCTCTCCTTTCCATTCCTGTTCCTCAGGTAGTACTCTGATATACCCTGGTGTCTTCCCTGAAATGATGCAACATCCTGCTAAGCCGACCCTCTGCCTTCACCTCTTTCCCTTCTCTTTCACCAGAAGCATGGACCCCAGAGCTTATCTGAGCTAGCTTGGATGGAGAGAAAGATATAAGGGATTATTATAAGATGCTAGGTGAAAACAACAGATGACTCTCAGGAGAATTCAACAACTGCAGCTGCCCTGTGGCTGGGCATCCCAGAGAATGGAGATGCAGGTGGTCCGAGATTCCAGGTATCAGTAGGAATCTTTACTCCTAGAAGTTCAGGCAATTTCACTGCAGTTCTCTTCCATTATTGTGCCTCAGCTACCCCGAGATGTCTGTCTGTCTCATTTGGTTCTGCAACTACCTGGCTGCTACAGCTCTTTCACTGACTGCTCCCTCATAATTTTGACTTGTATACAGCTTTCATGGCTACAATCTGTCACATAATAAAAGCTATATACTTCTGAAACTGTTGTAAGATTCTTGGGTTTCCCATTTCTACAAAAAGATAGAAATCCGATTGGGTAACTTATCTTTGATGCCTAGTTCTGGGTTTCATAAACTAAGGGGTGGGCAGAGTTATGTGGGGCCCAAACCGAACCCATCCTTTTACAGAAACTGGACACAGGGCGGTTCTCTTAGACATAGAATGATAATTAAATTTATCATCCAAACCAGGGCACTTCTGAGAGCCAAAGAGGGCATGATAAATAATTACACAAGGAAAACATGCATAAGCTGGTACTGTTCTGAGCAAATTGCAATTTACAGTCACCATATTTAGAAAGCACTACAGGCAAGCAGGCATGGTAAATTGGGTCTATTTCCACTGCCTGGTTTTTCTACTGCTCTACATATTGACCCTGAGTATCTCTTTTTCAATGTGGAGTGGCATTCGTTCCTCCCCAACATTGGCCTGATCCTGTTGGTACTGCATTTGTATGCTCAGATGTTTGTTCCTCCATGAAGCCTTCCTTGATTTATCTGGCAGAAAATGAATCTCTTTTTATAGGTTTAAATTGTACTTAAACTGTACATTCTAGGGCCTTTTCCCCCCTATACTATAGTTATTTATGAATGTGCCTTACCTTATCTAATAGGTGTAAGCTCTTAGAGAGCATGAGCCATATTAAAACATTTTTGTGTACTGCACATTGCCTAGCTAGTATTTTGCTCCCAGTTGGAGGCCAGTGAATATTCACTAAATGAATGACTGCTGATTTCTGAAAACATTACTCGTTATTGTTGCCTCAAGCTCACCAAATTATTCTGGATACTGATGCCTATGAAATGCAGAAAAGATAAGAGATTGACCATATCTAGATTAGAATAGCAGTGAGGTAAACAGAAATAAGAGAACTGGAAGTTACCATATTTACATGGTCTTAAGATTGTTTAACTGGAAACAAATCACACTGAGGTCATTTTGTTTCTTAAGAGATAGACAGTAAATCACAGACAATTGAAAGAAAAAGAACACATTTACTTCTCAGTGGGTATTTGGACATACACAATTTATTCTGACAAATATCTAATTTGAATATCTCTTGGTTTCTATAAATATATTTTATAAAGTCATTTGCAAGTTCAATTTAATCTGCATGGAAATCATAGTGCATCAGTCTTCCTATTTTAAAAGTGCTTCCTAATGCAAAGTTCTGATATTTTAGACATTTTAATGGCTATTTTAAAAAAAAGCAGTTAAATAGTAAATTTTGATTTGTATTATTTGAGAAGTTTTATATCACTCTTCCACATTGGTCACTGGATATTATCATGTTCCTTAACTTAAATAAAGTGTCACTTTATTTTCGATTAGACTCCACACAGGACTCTTCCCCCTTAAAAATACAGATTAATTTACCTAATACTTTAAGTGTAGGATACATAACAGATTTTAAGTTTGCTTAGTGTTTTCAAAATAACTCTACATATCCAGGAATCCAAGCACTGGAAATTGACCTGATGGGCATCCTCCAAATTAGGGATATAAGGCAAATATGGACCTTTCGGTACCACTGTAGTAGATTCATTTTAATCCCAGAACTATGCCCCCTTTAGGTGTCAGATACCAGGACCACAGACCAGTTGCTTAACCTCTGTACAGCACAATTTTCTCATCTGCTAAGCAATGAAGATCCTCACCTTGCACCTCCCAGGACTGATGTGATTATTAAAAGCCAGTCAGAATCTGATACATACTAAGTATTCAATAGGGTAGTTATTACTGTAATATATGTAGAATCCTGGGTGATCTCATAGATCTCTTCCACTTCTATGGTATATGATCCCAGGTATCAAATCATATTAAAAACCAAGCCACCAGAAATCCTTATTAGTAAACAACTGTTTCAGCCACTACTTGGGATAGAAGAATGTGACTAGGCCCCAGATCTTAAGGAATTTAGATTTTGATTACAAATGAATACACTGACACAATTAGCAAACTAAATATATATTTTCTATATATATATATACACACATATATATTTACACACACACACACACACATAGATACACATTGGTTGCTAGGTTGGATGCTGCCGACTATTTACCAGAGATTCAGGGATGGGTCAATTTATGACAGCTGAACAGAATTAACACATTTTTTAGAGTAGCGTTTGAGCTTGCCCTTAAAGCAGTGTTTCTAATACTCTGTCCATTAAAATCACCCTGGAGGACTTTTTAAAAATCCCCAAGCCCTGGCTTCATCACGGAACAGCAGAACTTCTGAAAATGGGCTTTAGGCATTAGTATTTTTCCAAGCTCCCCATATAATACATTGTGTAATCAAGGCTGAGAACTACTGCCTGAAGGAAGGAGTAGGCACTCCCTAAATGAAGGGGGGCAGGAATACAATCTCAGGGGAAGGAATCCCCTGAAAGAAAGGTTCATCGAGTGATAATGTGTAATTCTAGTGTGCAGGAAATCGGCAGCACGACTGAGGGTCAAGAGGTAAGGTGAGGAGTGTTGACAAAATGTTTGGAAAGATTCTAGTTGGGCAACATATTAAAGAGTTCTGGAGGCCAGGAAGAGATATTTAGATCCACTTAATTGAAAGGCAAATTACAACATGATCAATTAGTATTAAAACTCTATTATTACTATGACTATGCATACTCAAAATAACTCAGATAAGAATACTGAAGGTAAAATCAAAGCACAAGGGGCAGAATATCCGACTTACGTTTTCCTTTTGGGGAGGTGGTGGTTCTTCACACTCTTGTGGTTTGGCTAAGGTCTTTACTTACTCCCAAACGCCTTAATCTCTTTACTTTTACTGAAGTGTATCTCAACCTTAGCTACTTTTAAAAACACCCGACGCCTAGGTCGCACCTCCAAACATTCTGACTTAATCGGTCTGGTGTGTGAACTGGGCATGGAATATTTAAAAGATGTCCCCATGTGATTCAAATATACAATTAAGGCTGAGAACCAATGGGTCAGCGCCTCCCATTTTGACATGAATAAGAATCACTTGGAGATCTTGTGAAAGCAATTTCCTTGGCCTCACTCCCAAAGATTCTGATTTAGTAGGCTTACTGTGGGGTCCAAGAATTTGCATTTTTAACAAAGCTCTCAATTGATGCTGACCACGCTGGCCCTTGAGTAGCAGTGCTCTAGTTCCGTAGTTCTCAAACTTGATCCTGCATCAAAATGCCCTGGAGAGCTGGTTAAAACAAGACTGCTGGGCCCCATCCCCAGAGTTTCTAATTCAGTAGATATGCGGAGGGTCCCACACAGGTCTATTAAGTTCTCAGGTAATGCCAGTGCTAATGGTTCAGGGACCTTACTTTGAGAACCACTAGTCTACATACAAAGTAATCATGTTATATTTATTTACATTTTAAAATACTTCCCTTTAATTCACTAATGGATACTGTACGGTCAGGCCACTCCAGATGGCTGTTCTCTTGCTCTCTGCACATCCCCTGCCTGACTACTGCCTGCTTTGCCTGTATCTTACACACAAGACTGACCTTCCTACTACTTGCCCCAGGCCCCAGCTGGTGATTGTTCTTATCAAAGGGGCGGTGAGGGGCGTGCCCCTCTACTGGTTTCCCTGGTAACTAATGAGCCCACCTGATGTCAATTCCCCTCTAACTGGTAATCTCCCCTTCCCCACTCCCCCCCGCCCCCTTCCCCACTCCCCGCCCCCCCCCCCCCCCCCCCCCCCGCCCCGGGAGTGAAGACTGCCATCATCTCCTGCCCACTGTCTACCACACACGCTGAGGTGTCGCTCCAGGACCTTGGTTCAGACATGTAAGCTCCCCCATCTGTTAAACCACTGATGTCTGTGTTGCTGACTCCAGGCTCCTTCTTCCTTCTTGAAGCTGGGCAAGCACAGGCCTTGGAGGCCTGTGGGGTGCAGCCCAACAGATTTCAAAACATTTTCACCTCTTAAACCCTTTTTTTTTAATAGCAGCTTGCTATAACACCCTTAGATTACAGAAACAAGTACATAAGGCACAGGACATAAATATTCTCACTGTCTACCTGGATGCACAGCTGCCCTGCATCCAGAAACCATCTGACATTCACCAAATTGATGGATTGCGTGCTGTCCGTTCTGCTCCTTACCTAATGGTTCTTTTATTTAACTAATGACTGTAATTCTCATTTGATTCTGATGGAACATTAAGATTTTGTTTGTGGAACGTGGAAAAGCCTACTTGTGGCAGGGCATCAGTTGGTGAGTATTACCTAGGCAGCAACCAACACCCGACCCTCCAGCTGGCCTGAGCAGCAGGTACTGGTGCTGTTAATAATGCTGGCATAAGGAGGCAGTGGTTCTTCTGGCCACTGCAGATATTTTGTGATTTAATTCATGAACACCTTAAGTTTAGAGGTCCATTAAATGGCCTTCTGCTAAGCAATCTGCAGCAATGAAATTGTAGACAAAGGAAAGCACCTTTGTTTTAGCCTAATGGGTAGCAATAACTCAAGGATCCGGGGATTCTACTACATTCGGTCTCATCTAAAAGTCCTTGCACTTGTTCTAAAAGCCTCTCATTTCTCTCCTGTTTCTGGATCACCCTTACTCGTGTATTTTAAGACCCAGATTAACATATCAACACCTGAGTGAGTTCTTTCCCAGATGTCCTGCCTCCAAACTACTGTACAGCACAGGGAACTCTGCTCAATATTCTGTAACAACCTAATTGGGAAAAGAATTTGAAAAAGAATAGACACATCTATATGTATAACTGAATCACTTTGTTGTACACCTGAAACTAAAACAACATTGTTAATCAACTGTACTCCAATCTAAGATAACAAGTCACAAAAAAATCCCAGAGTTCCAAAAAGGTTAATCCCAGATGTCCTGCCTTCAGTCACAGCGCCTGCCCCTGTGCCACCTAGCTCTTGGTCTATATTTCTACTATCATGCTTATTATATACTGTATGAGAACTGGATATCATCACGCTCTCCTCCCCAAATGGCACAAGCACTAAGGACAGAGGCAGTGTCTAGTTCATCTTTCTCTCTCCAGCACTTCTAGCTCTGCCGGGCAAGAGAAGTTCTTTGAAAGACGAATCCTCAGCCTCTGCTGTATTGGGAGTCTTTCCCGTATGCTTCTTGATCCCTCTGTACTCCCAAATATAGAGCTCGTGCCTCTGGTTTTCAGTGATCTTTCACGTGTCTGTGCGCTGGCCCTGACCATGAGCAGCATGAAGACCGAGTTTATTCACAGTTCCCTCAGCGTTTTTACAGTGAATGGCATGTACAAGTGCTCAGTAAATATCTGCCAAGTGAAATAAATATGTTCAAATTCCATCTGTGTGGCTGAGTAATCTCTCCTATTCTTAAATAGAAAAAAAAAACAATGAACATTCGAATTGGTGATACTTAATAATAGGGTCTGGCTATATGTGGCACTATGTACCTTCTTACGACCCCTCTTAGAGTCACTGTTTAATTTTGTCAGTTTTGAGCATTAAAATGCATCTGGGACTTAGTCATAAATGACACAGGTATAATACACATAGTATAGAAAGGGGCTTGGGACCATATTCAGGTGACCTGGATTAAAATTCTAGATCTCACATCATCTTGCTGTGTGGCTTTAGGCAAGTAGATTTAGCTCTCTGGGCCTCTGTTTCTCTTCCTCTGAAATGAGAGCCTGGACTATATGATTTTACAAGTTTTTCTCAAGTTAATTAAATTTTCTGTTCCTCAGTATCCTAACCTGTAGCATGAAACTACTAATACTAACTATCATTTATGGTTTGTGAGAGGATTACATGAGGGGAGACAAGTAAAGCATTTGGACTAGTGCCTGACACACAATAAACCCTCAATAAAGACTGTGTGCTACTACTGTTATTACTGCTACTATTGTTATTGGTCATATTGTTATCGATATTTCTATTTCCATTTCTGGCTTTCAGTGTGATGAGACACCAAAAGAAGTAACCAAACTACTATGGCAGGTATAAAAGAGCAGTTTACATTAATTCATTTAGCAAATATTTACTGTGTTCCTAGAAGTGTTTTGGGGCTGGGAATATAGCAGCAAGTGAGTCCTGGTCCCTGCACTATTACTTTCTTGGTAAAAAATACAATAGAACATGAGTGTTAGTTAGATAAATGCAGCGACAAAATCAGTGCAGGTTAGGAGGATAGAAAGTTAAGGGTGAGACGGAGTGGAGGAGTGGGGGTAGGGACTGTAACCCAGAAATGACATCCAGAAAATAGCCTTTGAATCCTGAGATCACACATATCTTTGCATTTGAACAGGAGAAAGTGTTCAACCTTTTAGGAAAATCATTTCTAAAAAGCTGTACTGATTTGTAAATAAGTTCATTTGTATCATTTTTTTTAGATTCCACATATAAGTGATATCTTATGATATTTGTCTTTCTCTGTCTGACTTATTCAGTATGACAATCTCTAGGTCCATCCATGTTGCTGCAAATGGCATTATTTCATTCCTTTTTTATGGCTGAGCAATATTCCATAAGATACACATTACTGCATATAAAATAGATAAATAGTAAGGACCTACTGTATAGCACAGAGAGCTCTACTCAGTACTCTGTGATGACTTACGTGGGAATGGAATCTAAAAAAGAGTGGATATATGTATATGTATCACTGATTCACTTTGCTGTACACCTGAAACTAACACAACATTGTAAATCAATTATACTTCGATAAAAATTATTAAAAACAAAAAGCTGTACTGAAAATGTATACAAATCAAAGTGCCCTAGGAGGTGCTGAGATACAATGAGGACTAAGGCAATCAAGATAGAATGAGGAAGCTCATTGCACACTCAGCAATGAACAAAGCTGCTGGTGACCAGTGACCTTTAATATACAGCCAACTGTGGGATGTGCTTTTGATCCTTTCTAGAAAAAGGAGTGGAAGAAGTAGGTGAGGAAGACTGAGATAAGAAGACAACTGAATAAGCAGCTGGGAGACATCTTCCGTCTCCAGATCCTCAGGGATGATGGCAACGGACACATGTCCTTTCAATTATTTCAAGAAACATTGTATGTTATTTAATTTTCACAACAACCCTAAGAAATGAGAGGTATTGTTTTCCTCTTACTTCAGAGATACAGAGGTTAGGAAACTTGACCTAGATTACCCAGCTAGTAAACGGCACAGCCAAAGTTTGGATCTAATACCGTGTGGCTTTGAAATATGTATTTAGATGAGTCAAGGAGTTCACAGACTTGTTCTATAATCACAACACCTGTCCCAGGAAGGAGCTGGCTGGAGGAAGCGGGCCAAGGCTGTAGATCCTCTCCTTCCTGTCACTTGCACTATGTGGTGACCAAGTGCCTAGAGTCCTCAGCCCTGGACTCAGAAGAAAACCACGTGCATTTTAGAGTTTTTCTTTGAATATGGCTGCAGAAAAAAAAGATTCAATCCTTCAGTAACGTACATAATTGGGATAAATAGTTGTAAATATTAACTTAGAGCCTGCCAAATATGTCAACAGCAATTCATTGAAAACACTTATAAAAAGTTTGGTGAACAAATGAGAAGATATTTTAATTTAGAGACTACTTTGTCCTTTTTGAAATCTCCTGTGTTTGAATTTCTATGCCATTCACCTGCTTTCTCCAAAGAGTTTCTCCAGATCTCTTTGGAGATCTTCCTATCTTTTGATTGGTTACTGTTTGGGCAGACATTCATTGTCAATTAGCAACCGATGAGTAAAAGGGGGGGGGGGGTGGGGGGATGAAATGACTCATCTTTAAAGAATTTAGAAGCATAATAAAATAGATAGCTAGTGGGAAGCAGCTGCATAGCACAGGGAGGTCAGCTCGGTGCTTTGTGACCACCTAGAGGGCTGGGATAGGGAGGGTGGGAGGGAGATGCAAGAGGGAGGAGATATGGGGATATATGTATACGTATAGCTGATTCACTTTGTTATACAGCAGAAACTAACACAACAATGTAAACCAATTACACTCCAATAAAGATGTTAAAAAAAAGTGTTTCATTGCCGTCCAAAAGGGATACAGGTAAGGGAGATGTAAGACGTAATTAAGAGTTCGGAAACCCTGCTCAACATATTATTAATATTTTATGACGTATTTCAGCTCAACAAACATTGTCACTGTTACTACATTTCACAGAAAAGAATGTAAACCGAGGTAAAAGTTTAGAGGCAAATGAAGGTTTTAGAGACGTCTGGGGAAAGGTCAGTGGAAGGGGTCAAGAAACCCATGATTGGAACATCGTTTACTTCCTTCTCATCCTTAAAACCTGCACTCTGCTAAGCTCAGCAAAATGATTAACTCGATGAGGCTAGCATCCCTAATTCTGCTTTTCACCTCTTTAATGAAGCATATCCACATGTGGTGCCAAAAAAAAAGGTAGAGGGGACATCCTCATGAATTTAAAACACTAAAATTTAAAAGGAGTTTGCATTTCAGCATTGATTGCCTACCACAGCACAATCGTGGCTATCTGCGTCTCTCAGATACTACAGTTTTCCAGCTAGGTGGGCCTAACACTGAATGTGTCAGCATTTTATTAGAAATTCTCACGTTTAAACCAAGAGTTAAAATTAAAATGCTAATAATTAATTTACATCTTGTTTGGGGCATACCTAAAGTAAAGGACATTTTTTTCTTTTATAGAGTAAAACTAATTATAATTATTATATAGCTTCTCTTTTGATGAAAAAGTATATTCATAATTTGATTTAAGCAACTTGAAGAGACATCAGATCCCTCTCTCTGACAGAAAGAAACACTAATTTTTCTGGGTTGACTAGATTACCATGCACTGTATGACAATGCATGCATTTCCAAAACCAAATATCTGAAAACTTGAGTGTCTTGAGCTATATAATTTATTATTTTATTTGGATTCTTATATAATTTTATACTTTTTCAATAGATCTATTTGATATTTTCAGAAATTACAAGCTAATGTTTTGTTTAAAAACAAAAAGATACTATTTTTAAAGGACAACATGTTAAAATTCCAATTCCAAAATCTTAAAATGCTCTCCCAAAGCACTGTTGTCGAAAATATTCAAAATTATATATTCATAATCTAAGTGCTTTCCAATTTTTAAAGTATTTCTTTATATTTTGGTCCATTATGATTAAATTTTATTCATATTATTCTTATATGTTTTAAACCTTATAAAATAATTGTTTTATTTTTCCTAAAACTTTGTTATGTGACATGCAGCAAATTGTCTCATCTCAGTAAAATTCTGTGCAGCAGAGTTTTCCTAAATCATATTTTCAGCGCGAATTCCTGATATTATAATTCCACTTAAAAAATTTTTACATCCAAATAGAATATCTAAACTCCTTCTATTTGTATGTCTTCAGGTAACTTATTTTATTTCTCTGAGTCTTAGAATTCTCATCTGATACATGGGACCAATTTGGCTTACATCTTAAACTGTGAGGGTTTTAGGAAATTACCGCTATTAAGTGACTAGCACAAATTCTGAAACATAGTGGCTTTTTTTTACAAATGTTGGTTTTCCCTACTAGTCCACCTCAAAGGTGGTCAAAAAAAGGGCTTGTGGCTCTAATGGATAAGCTGTTAAACTTTTCCTGTAGGTTATGATAATGGTCGATTGAGTCTACTGCCTTACTAACTATTAAAACCAGTTATTTGTCTTGTTGGCATGTCAACAAAGCCTGATTTTCTTTTAATTAAGAGTTGTGGTTACAACTTTGTTTTCTTTTAAACTTTCTCCCATAGGGCTTTTTAAAATGAATTTATTTTATTTATTTATTTTTGGCTGCATTAGGTCTTCGTTGCTGTGCACGGGCTTTCTCTAGTTGCAGTGCGTGGGCTTCTCATCGCGGTGGCTTCTCTTGTTGAGGAGCATGGGCTCTAGGCACACAGGCTTCAGTAGTTGTGGCACGTGGACTCAACAGTTGTGGCTCATGGGCTCTAGAACTCAGGCTCAGTAGTTGTGGCACACAGACTTAGTTGCTCCGGGGCATGTGGGATCTTCCCGGACCAGGGCTCGAACCCGTGTCCCCTGCATTGGCAGGCAGATTCTTAACCACTGTACCACCAGGGCAGCCCTCTCTCATAGCGATTTAACCTGCTTGTCCCCAAAGAGCATTTGACTGAAAATCATGCTGGGCCAGACCAATTTCACACTTCAGAGAAAATCACATGCCCCCTTTCCCATCATTGGTTTATTCCCCCATAAAAAGATATTCTCAGTAAAACGAAATTAATCAACTAGTTATAAAGATAGTCTTTATCTTCAGGATACAGACACTGTTATGAACTGAATTTTGTCCCCCTCCCCAAATTCGTATGTGGAAGCCCTAACCCCCAATATGACTACACCTGGAGACAGGGCCTTTAAAGAGATAATTAAGTTTAAATGAGGTCACAAAGGTAGGACCCTCATCCAATGGACTGGTGTCCTCATAAGAAGAGGAGGAGATACTGGCAATGTATGTGCACAGGAAAAAGGTCACGTGAGGACAAAGCATGAAGACGGTCATCTGCAAACCAAGGAGAGGGGCTTCAGGAGAAAGCAAGTCCCCCAACACCTTGCCTTTGGACTCCCATCCGCCAGAACCGTGTGAAAAAAATTTTTGTTGATTAAGGAACCCAGTCTGTGTTATTTTGTTAGGGCAGCCCTAGCAGACTAAGAGAGACACTCCCTTCTGTTCTGAGGAAGCTTACAATGTAACTAGGGAGATGCACCCTCCAAACATATATATAAGCAACAGAGACAAATATTAAGATGGAAGAAAATATAATTAAAACCTATGTAAAAGATGGCGTTAACGTGAGGAGTAAGTTGTTCAAAGGGGAACACGTCTTTGAGGGGGTGCGCATTGATAGATTTCAACAAGTCAACAGAAGCTTCTTTTGAAACAGGTTGGAAGAGATCCAGCGCTACATGCTTATCTCATTATCTCATGACATTTCAGAGCCTACTGCTAAGCTCACCTTCTTTTCCAAGCCAGGATTTGGCATGTGTGGCCTGACACACGAATAAACAATTGAATAAAATATTTGGGCATTGTCCTAGAAGTTCCAGAACATATGATCAACTTCACTACTCTATTTCTTCCCTTTATTTCATAGCCCCTACATGATAACTTGCCTAACTGCCTCTCAAGAGAAATGTGACTTGCTGAGCAAGATTTATAAAGTAATGAAGAAACAGCTTTTACTTTACCGGCAATATATTTTATAATGACAATACCAACTCAATAATAATAGCAGCTAATACGTAGTAATCAACCATAGAATCAGTCACTGGATTTAGAGCTTTCACATGAATTATCTAATTTAATCCTCACAATGACCTTATCAGGTTGGCACGATCTACATCCCACCTTACAAGTGAGGCAACTGAGCTTTCCAGTAGTTAAAGGAACTTGCTCAAAGTGACACAGCTAGTATTTGATATAGCTGTGACTTCAAATGATCTAGACTAGCTCCAGAAATCAAAATCAAACACTTCACCACTGCTTACAGAAAACATGTTTTTGTGTAATACACACACATACACATACACACATACAATACATATTTTATATATATATATATATATATATATAGTATATGTACTGATGTACTGTATGGATGCATAGACTGTAAAAACATATATGAAGTACTGTCAAAAGGATAGAGGTTGACTGAATAGAATTGACAGTCTAGAGAGAAATGAAATAAAAGAAACAGTCAATTGATTTTTGACAAGAGTTCCAAGACAATTTGACGGGGAAAGAATCTTTTCAACAAATGATGCTAGGGCAACTGTATATTCACATGTAACAGAATGAAGTTGGGCCCATTCCTCATACGATACACAGAAGTTAACTTAAAAATGCATAGCAGAACTAGGTGTAAGAACTGAAACAAAAACTCTCTTAAAATAAAGTATAGGAGTAAATCTTTATAAACCTCGGTCAGGTTAAGTCTTCTTAGACATGACACCGAAAGCATAAAAGAAAAAGGAACAAATAGAGAAGGTGAACTTCCTCAAAATTAAAAACTTTTGTGTTTCAAAGGATTCCATCAGGAAAGTGAAAGGATAACCCATAGAATGAGAGAAAATATTTGCAAATCATCCACCTGATAATGGACTTGTATCTAGAATATACAACAAACTCTTACAGCTCAATAATAAAAACACAATAACCCATTAAAAATGGACAAAGGATTTGAATATACATTTCTCCAAAGAAGATAAATAGCCAATAAGAATATAAGATGCTCAACATCATTAATCATCGGAAAATGAAAATTAAAACTACAATGAGGTACCACTTCACAGTCACTAGGATGACTATAATAATTTTTAAAAAAACATAAAATAATAAGTGTTGGAAAGAAGGTGGGAAAATTAGAACTCTCATACACTGGTGGTGGGAATGGAAAATGGTGCACTGTCTCAAAAACAATTTGGTAGGTAGTGCCTCAGAAAGTTAAATACAGAGTTACCATACGACATAGCCATTCCATTCCTAGTAAATAAAAACATATATCAACACAGAAGCTTGTACAGGAATGTTCATGGCAGCATTATACATAATAGCCAAAAAGTGAAAACCACCAAAATGTCCACTAACTGATGACAAAACTGATAAAATTTGGCATGTCCACACAATGGAATATATTTGGACATAAAAAGGAATGAAGTATTGTTATATGCTACAACATGGATAAACTTAAAAACCTTGTGCTAAAGGGAAGAAGCCAATCACAAAAAAAACATATGATTCCATTTACATGAAATATCCAGATAGGCAAGCGTATAGAGACAGAAAGTAGACACATGTTTACCTGGAGATATTGAGAGGAGAGGGGCTGGGGGTAAATTAGGAGTAACTGTTAATGGGTATAGAGTTTCTTTTTGGAGAGATGAAAATATTCTAAAATTGATTGTCACTGATGGTTGCAGAACTCTGAATATGTTAAAAATGACTGAGTTGTACATTTTAAATGGGTGAATTGTATGGTATGTGAAATATATCTCAACCAAGCTATTAAAATATATCAAGTTAATTCCAAAATAGGTCAGTTGCTTTGAATCTTTTAATTTCTCTAGTCTCTATAACTTGGTGCCAATATTGGGGAGGGGTATTGGAATTGTAAGGGGGTTGGAGAAAACACTGTTTCTTTTTTTAACTTAGAAGAAAGTGCTCATGCTGGAGTTGATCAAGTTAAAATTGATTTAATTCTCCTGAATGATTCATAGCATTTCTTTTTTGGCATGATTGAGTTAGGAAATCAAAATCGATGTTCTAAATATTAACACTTGCTTTCCTTCACCCCTGTCTTATAAATAACCAACCAGCCAACAAACAACTCAATTACTTCTCTTCTTGCCTCTCTTGCAGCTAGATATAGCCATGATATAATGCCAAAGTACTCACGAATTCAACAGTAAGTTTCAAAAAACTACATGAGATGATGTTTAACATCACAAGTTAAGGCCAAAAAGATGTTAGCAGGAGTGTTATGTAATATGTGCAGAACTACTACTTTAAAGTACATGCAGAACTATTCTTTGATTCAGCTAGTAGATGTGCCCTTTTGCCTTCCCTTGTACATTTTTAGGTCTGCAATGTAATATAGACCTGATGACTAGAACCCTGGCAGCCATTTCGGAACATGGGTAAACTTCAGGAGGGAAGCTATGGGCTAAGATGGCAGAGTAGAGAGAAGGATAATCCCATTCTCTCGGCTGCCCACCTCTGACTTCTTTTACTTGAGTAAGACAAACTTCTGTCTTGTTTAAGCAATGGATATATTGAATTTTCTATATATAGACAAAACTAATCCTAATTAATAACTATATACATTTAGTAACTAGCTATAGATATATTTTATATAACACTAAAAGCTTACTCTAAAGTTAACCAACTGAATTGACCCAGTAAGCATAAAGAGTAATCTTGTTTGTGGTGTATTTAAAAAATACAAACTCTCAGCTCAATTTAATTGGCTCCAATAAAGAATTGTTTAATTCAAAGTCTTATATGTAGTTTACTTAAAATAGCAACTTTGTTTGCACTATGAATTGCAGTAAATCAATCGTTTCCATTTCTGTGTGTATACCCCATGACCTGACAATTCTACTAGCAAATATATACCCTTGAGAAATTCTCACATGCACCAGGAAACATGTACAAGAATATACATATGGTGTGGCTTGTGATTTGAAAAATCCTAAAAATAACCCAAACCCAAATGTCAACATGTGAAATACATATTCATATGAGATACATATTGATCAACATAAATATATAAAGCATAATGTTGAGAGAAAAAAGTCACAGAGAAGACTCTTGATTCCATTAATATAAAGTTCAAATCCAGGCAAAAGAAAACAATCTATTGTTTAAAGATACAAACATAGGTGGTAAAAATATAAAAACAAACAAACAAACATGAGAATAACTTATTTAAAATTCGAGATAGTGGTTACTTTTGGCTGAGGAGGGAAGGAAGGTGACTAGGGAGGAGGAAAACAGAAGGCTTCCAAGGTAGTATTCAATTTTTTAATGCAGGAGGTTGGAACACAGATGTTTATATTTTTCTTTAAGCCTGTGCTGTCCAATATGGAAGCCACTATCTGACTGTGGCTACTGAGCACTTGAAATGTGACTACTATAAAGTGAAATGTGCTCTAGGTGTAAAATACACATTGGATTTCAGTGACTTAGTTCGGATGAAAGTTAAATATATAAGTGACACTTTTTCTTATTGATTACATGTTTAACTGATCATATTTTGAATATATTTGGTTAAGTAGACTATATTATTAAATCAGTATCTGTTTCTTTTTACTTTTTCTAATGCAGCTAAGAGAAAATATAAAATTACATATATGTCCACATTATGTACCTATACATTTTTACATTCTTTTTATAGATATCATCTATTTTATAGTAAACATTTAAATTATACATATATGTTAATTATATAATAAAACCCAGTTTTTCACCATTAAAGACACAAGGAGAAGTAGTTTTACTTTTCAAACATAATATAAACTAGTTTAATGTAACATATTCAATATGGACATCTTCTAAGTCTTTCTTTGGAAGGAGTAGCTCTACATTAACTCAAATATCCAAAAACAATGGCATGTTATTAAATTGAATACATACATACATACATAATTTTTGGTCATATGCTTTAAAAATCCAGGAAAAGGGCCTGGATTTTCACAAAAGTAAATTTGTGTGATTAGTTGATATATTGAATTATCAAGCAGTTACTGAAAAAGGAACTAAAATTCAGTAAAATCCTAATTCAGACTACATGGATGAGTGTAAAAAAATTGAATGTAGCAACTATAAAACTTAAAGATTTTGTTCTAAACTAATTCAATTATTTGAGAAACTACAGAACGCTAATATTGAGAATCATCTCTCCTCTGTGGAACTCGATCTGACCATACAATTTGCAAAGCAGAAAGATTATCTAATTTAGTATTTAACACAAATACTTGATCTGAATAAATGAAGTGTGAATATCAGTCTCTGTTTTCTAAATTCTGCTAGAAGCTCAACATCATGTACAAGCCATATAAAATGTTTAAGAGGAAAGGGGAATTAGAAGGTTATTGGTACACTGAATTCAAAGTGAATTTTAATTGGTTGACAGAATGAAAGAAACATGCATACACACACATAGCTCTGCTCTATTTACAGATTACAGAGATTCAGTGGAAATGAAGTTCAGAATCTGACAAGGAATTTTGATCAGTCTGCAAAATAGGGAAACACAGAATGCGAAATAACAAACCACGAAACAATATGATACGTTGGAAAAAAAAATTGGGCTTGGAGCCAAAGAGAACTTGATTTTCATCCCTCCATTTATTCTCTTTGCAACTTTGAGGAAATGCCTAACTTATGATTCTCAGTTTTCTCAACTACTGTATAGTAAGAATCCTACTACTTTGAAAAATTCCCAGGAACATTAAATCAAGTGAGTGCCCAAGACCTGGGAGGTATTGTCATTTTGCCCATCAATGAAGAAGGCCATAAGAGGGAAGCCAGCCTTAGTTTTGCTCTTCTACCCTCCTCACTAACAGTGTTTGATAATCTACATTTGAGTAAGACTTCTAATTAATGGAAGACTTTCATCCAGTAGTAATATTGACATGTGCGTATCCCTCTCAGTTAAAAAAAATTACACTGATTAAAACAGAGAAACAAAAAAACAATGTTAAAGGAAGACAACAGTGCACCTAAAAAGAAAAGGAAGCTACATTTGAATAAACCTGACATAAACATCTCAAAAATGGCAAGGGGGAAATACTATTCTTTGTCAAACGTACCAAAAAGAATATATAGTTTTATTATTTTAGAAAAGGAAGGGCACTTAATTGCTAGGTTAATAAGTTCTAGGATAGGCAGTACAGTGTATGGTTAAGAGCAGAGACACTGGAACCCCTGTTTTGGCTGTATAACCTTGGGCAAGTAACTTAGTTGCCTCATTTGCTAAATAAGTATATTAATAGAATATACCTTATAGGAGAGTGTGATTGTTTAAATTAAGGTAGCGAGGTGGATGGACCTAGAGTCCGTCATACAGAGTGAAGTAAGTCAGAAAGAGAAAAACAAATACTGTATGCAACACATAGATATGGAACCTAAAAAAAAAAGGTCATGTAGAACCTAGGGGCAAGATGGGAATAAAGATGCAGACCTACTAGAGAATGGACTTGAGGACACGGGGAGGGGGAAGGGTAAGCTGGGACAAAGTGAGAGAGTGGCATGGACATATATACACTATGAAATGTAAAACAGATAGCTAGTGGGAAGCAGTCGCGTAGCACAGGGAGATCAGCTCGGTGCTTTGTGACCACCTAGACAGGTGGGATAGGGAGGGTGGGGGGGAGGGAGACGCAAGAGGGAAGAGATATGGGGACATATGTATATGTATAACTGATTCACTTTTTTATAAAGCAGAAACTAACACACCACTGTAAAGCAATTATACTCCAATAAAGATGTTAAAAAAAAGGTATAGAAAGTGTTTAGACTACTGTCTGACACAGAAGAGGCATTACTACAACTCTTACATATCAATATTATTATTACCACTGTCATCATCATTAGTATTCCTGAAGAGAATATGAACAGAAATTAGGTCTCTGAAATGCAGCAAGTTCCCACTTATTTAGTAATCATATGTCCAACAAGTACAGTTGCTTTCAATCACCTTTTTGGTGGCAAAATTCCTTTTTTTCTCTAATAAGTGTAATAGGGGACCCCGATAACGGAAATTAAATCAGAATTGGTTTGCTTGAACCAGGTCGTGAGTCTTAAGTCCCCACTGTGTGTTTCTTTTCACCATACTTAATGGTCTCTGCAGTAAGTGAAAACCAAGTAGAATATAGGCATTTAAAGTGGTTGAAAAACTATATTGAGGCGACTATCTCTGGGTTGAAAGTACTATTAAACAATCTTGCATTTGACTTAAATAGTATCAAATAAAAGCACTTTGAAAATATACTTTAATCAAAAAATCTAACATTTAAAAATAAGAACATTTAAATAGATAAATGTCAATTTTCTATAACTACACTGTGCAGCAAGGTAACACTAGCCGCATGTAGCTCTTGAAATTTAAAAGTGTTAATTAATATTAACTAAGATAAAGTTTGAATTTGTTAGTCTCCCTGACCAAATTACCATTGCTCGATAGCCATTTATGACTAGTAGCTACTATACTGGATAGCAAACATAGAACATTTCTATCATCACACCAAGTTCTATTGGACAGCAATGATTTAGAACATTTCACTATGTGGGAAATTACACTCCCAATACTGAGTGTGTAGAACATGACTATAAGCAGTTATAAAATACTATACAGGTTGTGAAATACTTTTCCTTTCACAAATGCAGTGTAGTTAGAGAAACAATTTAAATTTACTTCTCTGGAGCAGTTTATTTTGTTAAGGCTTTCTCTTAAACTGTCCACAAGATGATAATAACATGATAAGTGTAGCAGAGTAGGAAAAACTGTTGTCTGAGACAGCACCTGTGTGACCTCGAAGAGGTCAGGCAGTCTCCCTATGCCCCAGGGCCTCCAGGAAACACAGGGGTAATGACATTTGTCTACCTAACCAGTTTACTTGAGGAACAAGTGAGAAAGCCAATATAAAAGCCCTTTGTAAACTCTGAAACCCAAAACAATTACTAGTTATCATTATAATAATTTCTACATTTTCACTTGGCAAATGAAGTATATAATTTCTGTAGAAATAGTTGAGCTAGTCTGAAGGAAAATGTCACAGTTAAAGCAGTTGAGAGAAAAACACATTTATGGTCCAAAGACTCCAGAGCTACTGATTAGAAAACAAATGCATTTCTGGGTAAGCACATTTATATGGGAATTATTAGGTAATCTGTATTTTATAATTCAGAAACAGAATATTTTGTGAAATTTGACAAAATGATGTCTCATCTCCATTTTATCAACTGAAAGACACCGATTTTTGACTTTAGCTTTAGAGATAATAAACTCAGAGCTGCCCCTTAAAAGCATATGAAAACTTCAGGAAGTTTTACAACATGCCAATTTAATGCTTTATTAGCTTACCTCATTTAAGGTTACAAAGAACTGAAATGATCTTTGTGAAGTGTTGATCTAGTCTCATTCCACAATGGGACTTAATTGCCTAGAAGGCAAACTTGTACATTTAAATTTGGAAATTAAAAGAAACAAATAAACTGGTATATATCAGTGTTCCTAAACCTTGAAGATAAAAAATACATATAGACTTGAAAATTAATGTAATTCAGCTGCCCAAGATATTAACATTCTTCCAAAACATACAATAAACATACAGTATTACTTATTACACTCTGCTTTAAAATTGAACAGAGAATCAGAATATTTTCCTCTTAAATATTTTTTTTCTCTTCTTTCTACTATTAAATAATGCTTATATTTCTCTTTGGAGCACACAGAGGTATACATATATGTTAGTGGGGTTAATGATATTTGCTATAACAAAAGGATCCTGCAATTTTGGTGGCTTAAGAAAAGAAAGAGGTATACTCCAAAGTGGGCATTCCTGTCTGTGCACAGCTTTCCTCCACATAGTGATTTAGGGAATCTGGGTCCTTCCATCTTAGGCTTCTTCACCTCCTAATTCTTTGGAAATCAGCAGGTGGGGCAGGGGAAGGTTGGAAAAGGCTTGCCTGCAATGTAACTTCTACTCCAATTCCATTGTTAAGAAGTGGTCCCATTGCTCTAACTAGAAGTAAAGGAGACTGGGAAATGTAGTTGCTGCCTTGGTAGCTTCATCTTAGCAACAACTCTATACTATGAAAGGGAGTGCACACATTTTGATGGACAGTTAATTTCCTCAGTATAAATTTGAGAAAAAAGAGATACAAAGAGTTGAATATTAATGAAAAAGAAAACATTTGATATTTTTCATATCTTTAATTCTGTTCTCTAGCTTCTAAGTGAAAACAGAAATGTTATATACCTTCATTACTCTTAACCCCCCCTCCTCCCTTAAACCAGTAGAAGACAGAATGAATTCTGGCCGAGAAAGAAGACTTGGTGTAAAGAAGGAAGTCCTTAAGATGAGGCAACTAGAGATCTTTATCAGTTCTTTTTATTCCTCTCCTTGTCAATCCTTGATTCTTTCTTAACACCCTTGGCTTTAAGTCCTCATTCTCAGCATGAAATGAAGGAGAATGCCACTCAGGGTTATAGCCCCACTATAAGAACCCTGAATGACAATCTAAGAAAAGACATTTTAAGACTGAACCCTTTAGCCTGCTAGCTTCGAAAAAAAAACGTGGAGTCCCTTGGCCTTGGGAGATCCCTTGGATGACTGTGACAGCCCCTTAGCTAACAAAAACTGAGTTACTTCAAGTAGAGGATGGATAAATCCATCATCTCTTGAAGGAAGATAAAAAGGCTATCAAATACCTATTAAAGGGCCAAGTAGATTTCCCTAACTGC
The DNA here is from genome assembly GCF_949774975.1 of Lagenorhynchus albirostris. NCBI lineage: Eukaryota > Metazoa > Chordata > Mammalia > Artiodactyla > Delphinidae > Lagenorhynchus > Lagenorhynchus albirostris. Next base: position 104,130,558 of record NC_083116.1, on the reverse strand, counting down.
AAAATGTCCTGCTTGATGCAAGAAAGAGCAAGGCAGACTCTCCAATGTTTACACAACTTGTTCATTCATTCAACATGGATTTACTAAGCACCTGCTACGTGAAAGCCCTGGGTTTGAAGTTAGGGAAGCAAAGGCAAACATGAATGAGTCTTTAAATAAGGGAGTGACAAGGAAATATTTTCATTCATAAAAATCACTCTGCAGAATGGAAAACAGACTGGAGGGACAAGAGTGGAGGCAAGGAGAACAGAGAGTGCAGAGGCTGCTGCATTAGGGCAGGTAAGAAATGCATACCACCCAGGTAAAGGAGTGAATGCAAACAAAAAGACGTGAATGAATTCAAGAGACAGTTGATTGTACCTGGAGGGTATTATGCTTAGTGAAATAAGTCAGAGAGAGAAGGACAAAATACTGTATGTTTGCACTTATAGGCAGAATCTAAACAATAAAATAAACAAGTGAATATAACAAAACAGAAGCAGACTCACAGATACAGAGAACAAACTAGTAGTTGCCAGTGGGGAGAGGGGTGGGAGGAACGGCAATATAGGGGTACGGGATTAAGAGGTACAAACTTCTAGGTATAAAATAAATAAGATACAAGGGTGTATCATACAGCACAGGGAATATAGCCAATATTTTATAATAACTTTAAATGGAGTATAATCTATAAAAATATCGAATCGCTCTATTGTACACCTGAAATTAATATAATATTGTAAATCAATTATACTTCAGTAAAAACAAAACAACAAGCAAAAAAGAGATAGTTGCTTGTAGATTTGGCAGGACCTGGCAAATGAATGTGCCTAGCTGGGGGATGGCGGTGCCCTCGTCTGAAATAAGAAAGTAAAAGGAGAAACATGCTTGCTGCTAAGGGGAAATTAGGAAATTGGTTTATGAATATGTACAATTTAAGAAGGTATGTGAAAGTTTGAATGCATGTAGCTGGGTACACACGTCTGGAAGGAAGAGGATTCTAGCCTGGAGCGAAAAACAGGAGATAAACCCATGGAATGGATGAGAAGGACCAAAGGAGAGTTTGTAGTATGAAGAGTCTGAGACAAACGCTGAGGAACACCAACTTATGAGGAAGAGCCACTGGGAGAGATTCCAGCAAATGGGATCAAGGAGATATTTCTAAGGCCAAGATGTTATAAGGACAACAAGGAGAATGTGATACCATGGAAGCTAAATTACCCTCAAGAAGGAGGGCATCTTCACCCACAGAGCCTGCTACAGAATGCTCAAGTATAATGAGGATTAAAAGAAATGTTTTTTCAGGTTTGGCAACAAGGAAGCTGCTGACAACCTCTGTGAACTGAACTGAAGGAAAGAAGGAAACTAAAATTTATCTAACACTAAGGAAGTGTCTGAGGAAGTATCTGATTAATGAGATCCCAAAGTTGCATTACAAGCAAGTGACAGTAGTCACTACACATGCTAATTTCCCTGTTGTGCAGTGCTGTGATGCTATGTTATCAGACAAGACAACATTGGCTTTCTCTCCCCACACTCATGCATGCATTTTTCTTTCAGAAAGTCAACATGCTTTTTAGTCAGTACTTGTAAATATGTCTTGCCAAAAAGCTAAAAAGGTATAAATAATCTAAAGAATACAAAAATATTAATAATTAATGCTCTTTATTGAACATATTAAGGTCCAGGAGTTGCCTTATTTCTCCCAACAACCCTGCCTTTTTTTCAGAGGAGAAACCTGAGGTTCAAGGATCATAAGTCATATGCCAGAGATCAAACAGGTAGAAAAGTGATAGGGATGAATTTTATTTACTTCTGCTGGCTCTTTCCCCCTCATTAAACACTCCACTTCCTTCTTCCTTTAAGCTCAAAAAGGACCAATCTACAGATTGTTATAATTATTTCCTAATGTCTGATTAAATTTGATCTGTATCATACAAAGTTCTCAGAGAATATTTATTGAAGAAATCAATTCAAGAAACAATTAAAAAATGTAATTTACCTACGTAAAGGTCAAACTTAAAGAAAAGCTAAGACAAATGATAAACACCACAGACATTAGCATAAACATCTTCTTGTCTCCATTCCTGTCGAGGGGAAACTAGGAAACAAGAAAGACATCATAATCAGAAATGAGGTAGAGAGATAGAAATAAACAATTAATCAAGAAGATACCAGTAAGTTTCTAGAAGGAAGACCTCATAGGACACAATATAACATATAGTAGTTGTGCAATAACTGTTGCCTGGTTTGAACTGAACTCTGGGTAGCAAAACAAGAGCTTGGGCAGTGCTGACACAAAAAATGGATTCTCTTATTCTAGATAATTCTTATACTGAAGAAATTTAATTTCTTTCAGTTCTGGCATAGCTTGGATAAATGTTCCTTATAACCATCTGCTTGCCTTCCTCTGATTCTGTGCTGCCAAACAAACTTCTGTTCTTTAATTTGTTTTGCTAAGTGAACTTAGTCATGGGGAAAAGGTTAGTCCACGTGGCTGTCAGCGCAATATTCTCAGGTCACCTTTCTCCCATTATAAATAACTACACTGACATTCTTGTCATTGTTCACCAGTTTGGTGGTGGTGGATTAGGTTCAGTTGATGAAATTAATTTCTATGTCTATATGGTTAGCAACCAGATCCTGGTCCCAGAGACATAAATGCCAGGAAGAAACTACTTGACTACAAATTCAAGTCTCAGAATCTGATCTAATGCCTAATGGAGAGATGATGAGATTCTAAAATGCTAGGGGTTGAATTAGATGCTTACAGACTTAATACTAGGGGTTAATGTAAAAATACAGAAAAAAAAAATCAAAGACATAGGATACTGGGAAATCAAACACCTGACATTGGACTTTGAGAAATGTTTATGGAAAACACCTACCCTCACCTTCTCCAAACAAGCTGTTAACTAATTTTGATTTGTTGTGTGATCAATACCTACTTTTCTAATCAAAGCACGAGAAGGACTTACTACAATAGCCATAACACTGCTCTCGGGCAAATGTATTCATTCCTCCTCCACAACTTATACATAACTCAGTAACAACATAATCTGCAGAACTTTGAAATGATTTTCTTATGTGTCTGTCTTTGTTACCAGATTGTGGAGTTAGTGAAGGAAATTACTCACTCTAAAGATATTTATTCAATACCTACTATGGACGAGAGACTGTTCTATGTGATGGGGAATCAGCAGCATTCAATTAAACACTCCCGCCCATGTGAATCTCACATTTCAAGTAAGGGGGGAATGAAGGGAATTTGGAGTTAAAGAGGCTTGGTTTGAAACCTGGCACAGTTATTTCCTAGACTTATAACCTCGGGAAAGTAACTCAACCAGAACTTCAGCAGCCTCATCCATAAACTGAGGATGATAATACTTTACAGCATGGTTATAAGATGTGAATGAAATGCCACAGTGCAACCTAATAAAAATAGCTAAGATTTACTGTGTACTTGTTTTATGACAGCATTATTGTGCTTAATTGTCACAACAAATCTGCAAGGTAGGTATCATTATAGAGAGGTTAAATGACTTAAATAGTTAGAGTTAGTAAGTGGTAGAGCTAGAATTCAAACCTAGTTATTCTAATTGTAGAGCCTGCACTCTGATTAACTCTGCTCTCCTGTATACGCTGCTTTACTCTGCATCACTCAGCGCCTGCCATAGAGCGGGCAAGTTGCGACAGTGAGGATGCTATCAGTTGCCCGTTGCAGTCAAATGGACTCAAATGAACAAAAACAAAAGGGATTTACTGGTTCACTTCATTGAAAAGTGCAGAGGTGGGCTGCAAGTGAAGTTCGATCAAGGATCCTACACCCTATCTCTCATTTCTCTTTATCTCCTTGCGTGTCAACCTTATTTCAAGTTACCTTCTCTCGTGGTGAACAGCTACAGAATCTCTAAGTAACACATCTGTATATTACTTAGTGCACAGCAAGACAGAAAATTTCCCAGAAGCCTGCACAAAAGGTCTCTTTGAGTCTCATCATTCCCAATAGGTCACGTGTTCATCCTTGAGCCTATTACTCTGGATTACGTTGGCTTGTGTGGGCCTGAGCTATATGCGTTATTGCTGGATCAATCAATTTTTTTTCTGGCTGCACCGTGCGGCTTGCGGGATTTTAGTTCCCTAACCAGGGATTGAACCTGGGCCTTCAGCAGTGAGAGCACTGAGTCCTAACCACTGGACTGCCAGGGAAGTCCCTCAATATATTCTTGTTACATTAATTAATTAATTTCTCAAAAGCAAATTAAGCAGTTTTCACATATTTATCTGTAATATTTTCAGACTATGAAGTGGAAAATAACAAAAGAATGAACACACGGTAAGAGAAGAAAAGCTTTTTAAACAATCCCAAGTAGTAACACTCACTCACATAATTGATCCTGGCATATTTCTCTTTGAAATTCAGTCATCTACATGGAAACAGCAGAAGGGGAGCTCAGGACAATATGCCATGAATATTTCATACACAATCTGTTTCACACTATACAATTCATTTTTATAGGAGTCTTATTAATCTCCCCCAAATCAAATATTGTTCCTGACTTCCTTGGTCATTTTTTTCTTTCTTTGCACTTTAAAATTTGTTTTTCACTTAGTATTCATTCACCAAAAACCTTTATACATCTAATGATTCAAGAACAAGTTAGTACAAAATTATTGTACTATTTTCTAGTAGGAAAAACTGATATATTTGAACATTCTGTTGTCAATTTGGCAGAGTTCTATTTTTAATCTCAATATTATCTGTGTTCAATGCATTATCTCTTATGAGCCACATTCCCTTTAAGGGAATTATACATATTTTTAAATGCATCTAGTGTTCCAATAAGGTTAATGCAGACTGAGAGATTTCATACAACCAAAATGAAAATACATTGATTTAGGATGTATTTGATTCTTATTTTAAACAATATATCCCAAGTGCTATGGTTTCAGATCTACACTGCCTCCATTTCACACATGTTGGCTTGGAATAGCCACTCTCATGTTTAGCGTAATTCTTGTTATTTGGTCACTGAATGTTTTCAATGTCCTTCATAGGTTCAGTCTGGAATGTACATGCTAACTATTTATGAAACATGTAAAATGAGGGGCTTCCCTGGTGGTGCAGTGGTTGAGAGTCCGCCTGCTGATGCAGGGAACACGGGTTCGTGCCCTGGTCTGGGAAGATCCCACATGCCGCGCAACGGCTAGGCCTGTGAGCCATGGCCGCTGAGCCTGCGCGTCCGGAGCCTGTGCTCCACAACGGGAGAGGCCACAACAGTGAGAGGCCCGCGTATGGCAAAAACAAACATGTATAATGAAAGTATTGATTTTGTTTGTAATGAGTAACAAAAATGGGAAAAGAAGTATGTGGAAAAAACTTAAATAGAAACTACTTTAGTGCTACTGCCTCTGGGTTAGCAGACCACTAACACCCCAAACTCAGTGCTGTTATTCTGGGAGAAGTTTCGGCCCTGAGAAGAGGGGGCCCTGCTGTTGGGACCCATGTTTTAAAGAGCCCAGTTTTATCCCTTCTCTAGACGTGAGGAGTTTATAGGGTCAAGCCAACACGCCCATCAGGAACTTACATTCTCATGTTCTGGGTACCAGAATCCCAGAATTCCCTAGCCAAATGGCTCCAAGTGATCTTCTAGGTAGGGCCAAGGTACAAGTCTTTGTTTGGGGTTAGTGGGCATAATTTGAATATATGTGTGTGGGATGGTGCAGCCACATCTGTGTACACAAGATTCCTCACAGCACAGGATGGCGTGAAGGGGATGGGGAAAAATAGGCAGTGGATCCCTGATAAACGGCTTGGGGACAGCTCTTCTCAAGCTGCCTCATTCTAGTACAGAACTCCAAGGAATCAAAAAAGTTGAAATTGAACCTAGACTTCCGTGTCATCATGATGGTATATTTGTCAAGGAAGAGAGATATAATGTATTTTATTTAGCGGTCTTTTGACTTGACTTATACCTTGAAAATATTAAACAGATGGTATGCAGGCTACCATTGGTACTCTTACTTCAGGGCATCTCTGACCTGATGATGATGATGCCTTGGAGGACTAAGTGATAGAGAATGATGCCTTGGAGGACTAAGTGATAGAGAATATCAAAAGATGTCGTTCCTTCGCTTCCCAGACTAAGTTGGTGTGGGAGGTGAGGAGGTCCCTTAAACAACAGGGCATACATAGCTTTTATAATTGTGAGACTCTCAGAGGCATTAGTTTTCTTTTTCTTGGGGGAAGGAAGCTAGAAATAAAACAAGCCATAAGCAAAGACACGAACACATTCAAAAGCATTTCCCTGGTATATGTTCCTACTGTGTGAATATTTTGGGATCCATTTGTTTCTTTACCTGTGGCTCGATAATTAAGACTCTAACTCTGAACTCAATAATTAAATCAATAGTTAATTAGCATTTTAGAAAAAAAACCTCCACACAACAAATATAGCTTCTTAAAAGGATAGGTAAGATTTGTTAATTTGGTCATATGTTCCAAATGAATTGTCTGAAACATAACTGAATTACTCCAAGTTCTATAAATATATATATAAATTTGTAGAATTATAAATCTTTAAACATTAAGTGTCATCATAAATTACCTACTAGGTTATATTTCCTACTGATAACTTTAAAATATGTTATTTTATCTAAAATATGTTATTTTTATCTAAAATTTTGAAACCAAAAATATAGACTGAACTTTGTTTCTGAGATTGTCTGCCCTATGGAAAATGTATATGCTGAAAGTAGCTATTAAAATAATGATGGCTCGAGTCCCTCCCATCAGGAAACTTGCAGAAGCCTCTTAGATAGCCTCATCCACCAGAGGGCAGATAACAGAAGCAAGAAGAACTACAATCCTGCAGCCTGTGGAACAAAAACGACACTCAGAGAAAGATAGACAAGATGAAAAGGCAGAGGGATATGTACCAGATGAAGGAACAAGAGAAAACCCCAGAAAAACAACTAAATGAAGTGGATAGAGATAGGCAACCTTCCAGAAAAAGAATTCAGAATAATGATAGTGAAGATGATCCAGGACCTCAGAAAAAGAATGGAGGCAAAGATTGAGAAGATGCAAGAAATGTTAAAAAAAGACCTAGAAGTATTAAAGAACAAACAAACAGAGATGAACAATACAATAACCAAAATGAAAACTACACTAGAAGGAAACAAGAGCAGAATAACTGAGGCAGAAGAACGGATAAGTGACTTGGAAGACAGAATGGTGGAATTCACTGCTGTGGAACAGAATAAAGAAAAAAGAATGAAAAGAAATGAAGACAGCCTAAGAGACCTCTGGGACAACGTTATACGCAACAACACTTGCATTATAGGGGTCCCAGAAGTAGAAGAGAGAGAGAAAGGACCCGAGAAAATATCTGAAGAGATTATAGTCGAAAACTTCCCTAACATGGGAAAGGAAATAGCCACCCAAGTCCAGGAAGTGCAGAGAGTCCCATACAGGATAAACCCAAGGAGAAACACACCAGGACACATAGTAATCAAATTGGCAAAAATTAAAGACAAAGAAAAATTATTGAAAGCAGCAAGGGAAAAACAACAAATAACATACAAGGGAACTCCCATAAGGTTAACAGCTGATTTCTCAGCAGAAACTCTACAAACCAGAAGGGAGTGGCATGATATACCTAAAGTGACGAAAGGGAAGAACCTAAAACCAAGATTACTCTAGCCGGCAAGGATCTCATTCAGATTCGATGGAGAAATCAAAAGCTTTACAGACAAGCAAAAGCTAAGAGAATTCAGCAACACCAAACCAGCTCTACAACAAATGCTAAAGGAACCTCTCTAACTGGGAAGCACAAGAGAAGAAAAGGACCTACAAAAACAAACACAAAATTAATTAAGAAAATGGTCATAGGAACATATATATCAATAATTACCTTAAACGTGAATGCATTAAATGCTCCAACCAAAAGACACAGGCTCGCTGAATGGATACAAAAACAAGACCCATATATATGCTGTCTACAGGAGACCCACTTCAGACCTAGGGACACATACAGACTGAAAGTGAGGGGATGGAAAAAGATATTCCATGCAAATGGAAATCAAAAGAAAGCTGGAGGAGCAATACTCATATCAGATAAAATAGACTTTAAAATAAAGAATGTTACAAGAGACAAGGAAGGACACTACATAATGATCAAGGGATCAATCCAAGAAGAAGATATAACAATTGTAAATATATATGCACCCAACATAGGAGCACCTCAATGCATAAAGCAACTGCTAACAGCTCTAAAAGAGGAAATCGACAGTAACACAGTAATAGTGGGGGGACTTTTAACACCTGACTTACACCAATGGACAGATCATCCAAAATGAAAATAAATAAGGAAACAGAAGCTTTAAATGACGCAATAGACCAGACAGATTTAATTGATATTTATAGGATATTCCATCCAAAAAGAGCAGATTACACTTTCTTCTCAAGTGCGCATGGAACATTCTCCAGGATAGATCACATCTTGGGTGACAAATCAAGCCTCAGGAAATTTAAGAAAACTGAAATCATATCAAGCATCTTTTCTGACCACAATGCTATGAGATTAGAAATCAATTACAGGGAAAAAAACGTAAAAAACACAAACACATTGAGGATAAACAATACATTACTAAATAACCAAGAGATCACTGAAGAAATCAAAGAAGAAATCAAAAAATACCTACAGACAAATGACAATGAAAACACGACAATCCAAAACCTATGGGATACAGCAAAAGCAGTTCTAAGAGGGAAGTTTATAGCTATACAAGCCTACCTCAAGAAACAAGAAAAATCTCAAATAAACAATCTAACCTTACAACTAAAGGAACTAGAGAAAGAAGAACAAACAAAACCCAAAGTTAGCAGAAGGAAATAAATCATAAAGATAAGAGCAGAAATAAATGAAATAGAAACAAAGAAAACAGTAGCAAAGATCAATAAAACTAAAAGCTGGTTCTTTGAGAAGATAAACAAAATTGATAAACCATTAGCCAGACTCATGAAGAAAAAGAGGGAGAGGACTCAAATAAATAAAATTATAAATCAAAAAGGAGAAGTTACGACACCACAGAAATACAAAGCATCCTAAGAGACTACTGTAAGCAACTCTATGCCAATAAAATGGACAACCTGGAGGAAACGGACAAATTTTTAGAAAGGTATAACCTTCAAGACTGAACCAGGAAGAAATAGAAAATATGAACACACCAATCACAAGTAAGGAAATTGAAACTGTGATTAAAAATCTTCCAGCAAACAAAAGTCCAGGACCAGATAGCCTCACAGGTGAATTCTATCAAACATTTAGAAAAGAGCTAACACCCATCCTTCTCGAACCCTTCCAAATAATCGCAGAGGAAGGAACACTCCCAAACTCATTCTACGAGGCCACCATCACCCTGATACTAAAACCAGACAAAGATACTACAAAAAAAGAAAATTACAGACCATATCACTGATGAATATAGATGCAAAAATCCTCAACGAAATAGTAGCAAACAGAATCCAACAACACATTAAAAGGATCACACACCACGATCAAGTGGGATTTATCCCAGGGATGCAAGGATTCTTCAATATACGCAAATCAATCCATGTGATACACCATATTAAGAAACTGAAAAAGAAAAACCATATGATCATCTCAATAGATGCAGAAAAAGCTTTTGACAAAATTCAACACTCATTTATGATAAAAAGTCTCCAGCAAATGGGCATAGAGGGAACGTACCTCAACATAATAAAGGCCATATATGACAAACCCACAGCAAACATCATTCTCAATGGTGAAAAACTGAAAGCATTTCCTCTAAGATCAGGAACAAGACAAGGATGTCCACTGTCACCACTATTATTAAACATAGTTTTGGAAGTCCTAGCCACGGCAGTCTGAGAAGAAAAATAAATAAAAGGAATACAAATTGGAGAAGAAGTAGTAAAGCTGTCACTGTTTGCAGATGACATGATACTATACGTAGAGAATCCTAAAGATGCCACGAGAAAACAACTAGAGCTAATCAATGAATTTGGTAAAGTAGCAGGATACAAAATTAATGCACAGAAATCTCTTGCATTCCTATACACTAATGATGAAAATTCTGAAAGACAAATTAAGGAAACACTCCCATTTACCACTGCAACAAAAAGAATACAATACCTAGGAATAAACCTACCTAGGGAGACAAAAGACCTGTATCCAGGAAACTATAAGACACTGATGAAAGAAATTAAAGATGATACCAACAGATGGAGAGATATACCATGTTCTTGGATTGGAAGAATCAATACTGTGAAAATGACTATACTACCCAAAGCAATCTACGGATTCAATGCAGTCCCTATCAAATTACCAATGGCATTTTTCATGGAACTAGATCAAAAAATCTTAAAATTTGTATGGAGACACAAAAGACCCCAAATAGCCAAAGGAGTCTTGAGGGAGAAAAACGGAGCTGGAGGAATCAGATTCTCTGACTTCAGACTATACTACAAAGCTACAGTAATCAAGACAATATGGTACTGGCACAAAAACATAGATCAATGGAACAGGATAGAAAGTCCAGAGATAAACCCATGCCCCTATGGTCAACTAATTTATGACAAAGGAGGCAAGTATATACAATAGAGAAAAGACAGTGTCTTCAATAAGTTGTGCTGGGAAAACTGGACAGCGACTTGTAAAAGAGTGAAATTAGAACACTCCCTAACACCATACACAAAAATAAACTCAAAATGGATTAGAGACCTAAATGTAAGACCAGACACTATAAAATTCTCAGAGGAAAACATAGGAAGAACACTCTCTGACATAAATTACAGGAAGATCTTTTTTGATCCACCTCCTAGAGTAATGGAAATAAATACAAAAAATAAACCAATGGGACCTAATGAAACTTCAAAGCTTTTGCAAAGCAAAGGAAACCATAAACAAGACAAAAAGACAACCCTCAGAATGGGAGAAAATATTTGCAAATGAATCAACGGACAAAGGATTAATCTCCAAATTATATAAACAGCTCATGCAGCTCAATATTAAAAAAATAAACAACCCAATCCAAAAATGGGCAGAAGACATAAATAGACATTTCTCCAAAGAAGACATACAGATGGCCAAGAAGCACATGAAAAGCTGCTCAACATCACTAATTATTAGAGAAATGCAAATCAAAACTGCAATGAGTATCACCTCACACCAGTTAGAATGGGCATCATCAGAAAATCTACAAACAACTAATGCTGGAGAGGGTGGGGAGAAAAGGGAACCCTCTTGCACTGTTGGTGGGAATGTAATTTGATATAGCCATTATGGAGAACAGTATGGAGGTTCCTTAAAAAACTAAAAATAGAATTACCATATGATCCAGCAATCCCACTACTGGGCATATACCCAGAGAAAACCATAATTCAAAAAGACACATGCACCCCAATGTTCACTGCAGCACCTATTTACAATAGCCAGGTCATGGAAGCAACCTGAATGCCCATCGACAGATGACTGGTTAAAGAAGATGTGGTACATATATACAATGGAATATTACTCAGCCATAAAAAGGAACGAAATGGGTCATTTGTTGAGACGTGGATGGATCTAGACACTGTCATACAGAGTGAAGTATGTCAGAAATAGAAAAACGAATATCATATATTAATGCATATACGTGGAACCTTGAAAAATGGTGCAGATGAACCGGTTTGCAGGGCCGAAATTGAGACACAGATGTAGAGAACAAACGTATGAACACCAAGGGGGGAAAGCGGCAGGGGGTTGGGGGTGGGGGTGTGATGAATTGGGCAATTGGGATTGACATGTATACACTGATGGGTATAAAACTGATGACTAATAAGAAAAAAAATTAAAAAAATAAAAATTATGGCTCTAAAACTACTAAACATCTTTAATATGCTAAGATCTAATAGTTTCATGGTATCAAAAATAGAATATTTCAAAGGAGACTTATAATGGAAATTTAATACATTGAAATAAACGTAACCATGAATTTCATACTTATTTTGCTTTCTTAACACAAATACAATATCAGTTCTCAAAATATAAATATTCTGGTAAGGGAAGATATATATGCTATTTTTCATAAATTAATTTTCATGAAAAGGAGCCATGTAAATAGGACATAAAAATGAAGACAACATTTTAAAGACTAAAAATAATTCTCTTCTTAAGGAACAATGACAGAAATAGTGATTTCTTGTTTTGTAGGTAATAATATGTTACTTTCTACTTACTTTTTAATTTCACTTAACAAATATTTATTGACTTGTTCCTATATTCCAGACCCTGTGCTAGAACTGGGTACACGATGAATGAGCTATCGTTCCTACCCATAAGCTACTCAGTCTTAGGAAAGTTAGGAAGGACTTCATCTGAAGATTAAAGCTACCATTTTAAGCTGGTTTATAATATCTTCAACAAGAATCCAAAATACAGTTGTTTTGCCAAAAGATGAAAAAAGCACCTTTCTATTCACCTGATCTTGAGTTCTTAGGAACATATGATTAAAAATTTTTTTTCTAAAAAGGATTGGGGAAAAGGAAGAGGAAAAGGAAAATATAAAGTAGTGTAAAAATGACTCAATTCAGACTCTAAGACATATAAGTTACCAAAATACAATCACTTCTTCTTATTTAATCTTTTGAATTTGTTAAAACTATTTATTTGAAAAAAAAATATTGAGAACCTACTATGTGTTGGATATGGTATTAGGTCCTGGACATAAATGTGTGATGCAAGTGACCCAGTTCTCAACATCTCATGACTTCCATTCTTGTAGGTTACATGACAGTGCGGCAAGATCTGTAACAGAGGAAGTATAGGCTTCCAAAGAATATAAAAAAATACACCTAATCAGATGTGGGGGTCAGGGTGTGGGATAGTAAGGCCACCAAGATTTCTTGGCAGAAAGAATATTGAATTAAGCCTTGAAGAAGATGTATACGCTAATCAGGTATGGTAAGAATGGAAGAGGTGAGCAGTGGTGGTGGTTAGGGCCACTATGAATAAATTCAGGTCCCCATGAAAAAAGAATGTGAAATATTAGGATTGCTGGCTCTGGGAATTTGTACAGTTTTCCTTTTGTAAGCCTGAGTGGTTTGTAGGGTCACCATAAAAAGAAAAAAAAAAGAGCGAGAGAGAGAGAAGGAGACTTAGGAGACTAGAGGAGGAATCATTTAGGAAGCTCAAAGGACTTGAGTCTATCTGAGCAGGAAAGGCGAAGTGGAGGAACGTCGGAGGTCATGGTGGGGTGTGGTAGGGGAGAGAAAAAGTGAGGAAGTAACCTGTGGTTACATAAAGAAAGAGCTAATAAGCCACATCTGAAAGTTTTCACTCTATCCATGGAAGAACCAAGAAGGATTACTAATGGCCTTTAGGCAGAAAGTGGGCATACTCAGATTTTTGTTTTAGAAAAAGTTCTTTAGCTTTTGTGTGGAAATAGATTGGAGAGCAGCAAGAGTGGAATTCCATAATCTAGACAAGAGATACTGTTTTAAAATCTAAGCAAGAGATCAGAGCCATCTGACTTTTGGTATTAGGTTTAGGGAAGAAGAAAATAAGACATTCTAGGGAGAAATATTTTAAAAAGTAATCAACCAAACAATTAATTAACTGGATTAATTGGATGCATGGATTACATCTATGCTTCAGCGTTGTTCAGCTAAGTAGGTGGTGGTCATATTAAATAAGTTAGGGAACCAGAGGGAAGAAGTAGGATTCACAGTGCTAATGCTTGGGTTTGAGTATTTTAAGCTAAAGTATGTATGGGAAATTTACAGAGATACAGTAGACATTTGTTTATTCTTATAGAGTACTTTGGAAAATTATCTGGGCTGGAATTACAGTTGAAGGGTCATTAACATAAGAATGGTAATTGCATTCACCGATGAAATTATCCAGAGAAAGTATGTTAAGTACAAGGGAAAAAGGTCCCAGAACAAAACGTTGACGAATACCACTACTTAAAGAAAGTGATAATCTTTGTGAGTCACAAAGGAGGTGAGAATGTGAAGTCACAGAAGTTAGCAATAGAGTGTTTAAAGCAGGATAGAGGTGACAGTTGGTCCCTAATCAGGTGATGTAAGATAAAGACTGTAAAAAAAGAACTCCACCAAATTTAGCAACAGAAGGACTCCCAGTGTCCTTGGTGAGAGCACCTCCCATGAAGGTTTGCTGGAGCATGGCTGGGAGCATGAAGTGGAGAGAGCAAATAGAGATAAGTTTTTAAAGAGGTTTATATGTAAAAGAGAGTCAAGAGGGCAATAACTGGTAGAGAACATAGAACTGAAGGGTTGTTTTAATGATGGAAAATACTAATGGATGTTTAAATGCTCATAGAATGTGGGATCTCCTTTTCAAAATGCTGATGGGATGCCATTACGCAGAGGAAATACATATATCATATGTCTTCATGAGCCAGCAATGTGGTGACAGTATTTTCCCACAGAACATATTCACTGAAGTGTTAAGAAAATATTTTACAAATTAATTACCATCTCTAAAATTACATTTGTAAAACTGGTGTGCTTTACTACATCTCCATGGGCAAGACAGGCTGATACAGACAGAGCATTTATTTGAACAAATGTTAAGAGTTATGAATGAGGAATAATTATATCTAATGATAGATTTTCGAAGCTCTTACTATTAAAGATATAATACACTAACGAAAATCATTTTCAGTTAGAGCCTCTTTCCATTGATTCAGACAGATGACACCAAAAGTGTAATAGTGCACTATTATAAAGAGTGCCAAGCTTTGAGGAATAGCAATCTCTGGAAACACTTCATTTTATTAGTACTCTTAGATTTTCCATAGAAAATCTCATTAGACACCTCTCTTTGTAATATCCACACAACCCTTAATAGTTCCATGCACACGGCCAATATCTAGTAAATTAGGAAATGCCTATAATAGATCTTGTGTTTTTACTCATTTTGCTTCAGTGATATTATCCTTGAATCTTCAGATTTCTAGAAATTCTTTGTTCTGGCTTATGTTCATATATGGAATAAACTACACACCATTTATTTTTAAATGACAATAATTCATAAAGAGCCTAATTATTCCAATTTTCCTTGTTCTTTAGGCGTTTCATAACTGAATTTCTTAGGCTATAGCTTTAGTTTGGCAACCACATATCCAAATAAAAGTAGAACTGAGAGTACAATGGAGGAGCACAGGGTTATTTGTTTAATTGTTTATTCATTTAACAAACATCTTCTCATCAGGTAGAATACATGCTAGGGTCTGGCCTGGACATGAGTGATACAAAGAGGAATAAGCCACAAATAATCACTGCCCTTTAGGTAAAGTCTAGGGAGGAAATCAAACAGAAATAAAGCATCATACAGTAATGTCATAAAACTCAACAGAGGCATGAGGGTAGATCTACTAACTGCCTGGGCTGAACAGCACAGGCTTCCTCAGACCATGGTGTTGCACTAGAGACATCATGTGTCTGGATTTTTCCGGGAAGCTTCTATTTTACACCTGTTGTCCCGCTATCTTCACTACTCCTTTCACTCTCCAAATAAATACATTAATAAAGACCCTGTAGTGTGGAGCAAAAGTCCATTATGAAAACATAGCTCTTTGGGTGTGGGAAATGGCATCTTAAGCAAAGAACAAAGGAAACACCAGTGTGGGGTGCTAGAGAAACTCTAACAACTCAGCACTGCTGGATGAAGAGCACTTCTAAGTAGGGTGGCCATCAGGGACAAAACTAATCAGAAGGGTAGACAGGGTTCCAACACTCATGCCCTTGCTGGTAGGCTAAGAAGTCTAAATTATTTGGAAAGCAAAGAGGTGCCCTTGGAGGATTCCTGAATTCAATCTAGACTTATATACTACATTTTTTTTTCAATTTTGTATGATGCCTGCAGAGAAACATGTCAATGGAAAAATCAAATTCAATCATTGAATACCTACTTTGTCCAGTATTTGGACTATTTGCTCCAAGTCAAACATATAGTCTTTGCATAGTCACAGGCTGACGAGGATTATACCAAAAATTTAGACATTGATAGAGAGCCTCTGTCCCCAGAGGGTTCACAATCTCCCTGTAACTGTGTCACTTGAATCGGTTTACACGGAAGATTGTAATCAGGAAAGGAGACAGTAGAGAGAACTCCCGAACTGAGGAAAAGGTTAAGAAGAATAGGCATAGATGTGTGTGTATGTGTGTGTACGTTACGTAAGTTACGGATGCTCTCTGAGTCTAATATTTCTCTGCTGAAAATGAGAACCATAGAGCCTTTCTAGCAGGGTGAATAGCAGGAATCCAGGGGAAAGGTAGGAGGGATATTCATTCCATGTAAAATGAACAAGGGAAGCAGAAATAGCATACACAGTGCCAACAAAGTATATAACAGACCTTCAGGAAGTGAGAGTTACTATTGCTGTTGTCATTATAATCCATGTTAAATGTACCCTCTGTCCTTCTATTGCTCTTGGGAGGAAGGCCCCTTTGCTTTTTCACAGGAGATCTTTGGAGTGGAAAGCCAGAAACCAGTGGCACATGCAAATTTGGCATGTGCAAACTGAGAAGATATTTCCAAATCCGTATCAATAGTGTGTGTTACAGTTTTCAAAGTGTGTCTCAGTCTTATCTCATTAAATCCTCATAATAGTTTTATGAGAAGGATGGGAAGGTACACACACTTCCCCATTTTATAGATGAGGACACTGAGAAACAGAAGAGTCAATTGCTTGCTTCAAATCATACAGATAGTAATTAGCAAAGCTTGGGCTCAAAAATATTCCCTTATTCCAAGACTTTCCACTTTCTAAAATGCACACTGTGTCCATGAAACATGTCAAACCCACTATACCAACACTAAGATTAACTCAACAAAAGATCTCTGTGTCCCAAAATGTCACTCTGTCATCTCTTGGGTACCCCAAGTCCAAGATCCCAGGGCATCTGTCTATGAGCAGTATATTTATAATAAGTAGACAAGTAATACCATAAATCTAGATATGGGTTAGCAGGATCCAAATAAAGGATTTAGCAGATCACAACTCATATTCAAATATGTAAGAGAAAGAAGTGATTACTTTTTACCTAGAGTGAGGGTCTCAAAATGTTCATGTACCTCATCAGTAAAAATATTTTAAGCATGAACCCTATATAAATTTGTATACACATAGGCACTTTTAAATTACATTGACATAATTTAGCTACATAGATAAGACTAATGTAGCTTTACTATAAAACTAATGTAGTACTTATCATAATGTGATAAAATACACACTGAAAATAGTAATTTTTAAAGAATAAGATGAATATAAATTAAAATATTATTTTTTCTCACAAGCCAATTATTTAGCATGCATCCTCCTGGGGCATATATATCCCACTTTGATGACAATTCACCTTAGAGAATCTAATCTAAGGTTATTGGAATGACCAAGTCCTCCAAAACCTGGCCCCTGTGTGTGTGTGTGTGTGTGTGTGTGTCCCCTTCGCACTAGATTGTAATCTCATTGGGGGAACTAACAATGCCTTATTCCTTTTATCATCTCTCTAAAGGGATGTTTGCTCTGTGGAAAAAGGAATTCATTTCATCATATTTTTGGTTCTCTTTTTTTTAATGTTTCAGTTTTAAGTAAAAGCCAGAGAAAGATTTGAAAAAAATATCTTAAGAATAAGTTTTCCCCACCACAGTAGACATAAGAACTCTCTGAGCAAGACGAGGAAAAAGAAAGTTGGAAAGGAAATAAGAAAATTAGATGCCAGTGGGTTTGTGAGGAGGGGTCCTGATGTGACTTTATTTCATGGGCAGAAATAGCAAAGGCAGCCTCACCTAATCTCTTAAGGCCTTGGAGTGAAGCATAACAGTGGCCACAATTTTCCTGTCCCTGAAAAGAGTATGGCAATTAGCTGAGAAAGAGAGACAGCCATGGCAGGTAGATACCTCAGTGAAAAACATCATGGACCATATGGCCTTAAACTGGACTGGTGAACACATCAGCAGATGCCCAGGAGTAAAGACACCCAAGGTCTGTGCAGACAAGGTTGTGCATCCAGTTTATGACAATGTATACAGACATGTCCTCTGGAGGCCATGCATGCTTCATGAACATTTGGGAACATGGATACCTGCAGTGGAAGAAGGGGATCAACAACGCTAAAATGAAATGGATGGAGAAAACCTGGGATTAACATGGTTAAATTTTCTACCCTCAAGTAGAAAGGGGTAAAATCCATCTGTTCAAAAGAATGACTAAGAGGAGATTAAGCTTGCATTCCCTGGATGCATCTTCCCCCAAATTAGAGTGTAAGCCAGTCGTTTTGAGCTTTAAAACTAGCATAATCTCCTCTTCCTTACTGACATATGTTCTACTGAACATCTTTTCTCAAAATAGACAAGTTTCGCCCACGTTGAAAATCTGTCAAGGCAGGGCTCTCCTTCTTTCCTAGTGATCTCCACAAGTATTGGAAGGGATGTCCTGGCAGTCATGGACCTCCCCACTTACTGCCAGGTGGTGCCGACTCAAATGGGCCCAGAGCCAATGAGGCATCTGTGGCTTAAGAGCTAAGTGACATCAGTTACACCGTCAACCCAAATTCTTGAAGAATAACTCTCTGCCTTGCCCTGAGTTCATGTTGGATTAATTGGCATCCAGTACTGTCACTTTTCCTCTAGTTATATACTTAAATCTGTGAGCGTTTGATTTTTGATTTTTTTGGTATTTTCTGTTTTCCTCCTTTCCTGTATGTACATCATTGAAAGTGCAGTGCATTTTTCACACATTGACATGTTCTGTCTGTCCTTGAGCACCATCTCTCAACTGTCAAATGATGGACCTCATATGCATCTATGACATTCATCGCCATCTCACCATGTACATGTTTTATAACTCTCTTTCATTATTCTTATAGGCCTCTAGTTTCTGACACTTTCAAATTTGCACTGTCTTTGCATTAGGCATGATTATGTTAATAATCTTGATAAAATACTCAACTAAGGAAGAAAACACTAGTCCACATAACAATGCAGTGCCCAACTGTTAACATCATCTATCGGGGGTGTGTTTGATAGGAAAGTGTTGAAGAGCCTATGCCGGGAGCCAGCCTTATTTCAATGAAAGAAAAAAAATAACGCTAAGTAAATAATAATAATATAGGGCCACTATTTATTGGGTATTCGCTATATGTCAAGCAATATGCTAAGTGCTTACATCCATTATCTTAATTGATTTTTTTTTGGTTTTTCTTTTTTTATTGAGTTATAATTGACATGTAATAGTATATTAGTTTCAGGTATACAATATAATGATTTGATACTTGTTTTTTTAATTTTTATTGGAGTATAGTTGATTTACAATGTTGTGTTAGTTTCAAGTGTACAGCAAAGTGAATCAGTAATACATATACATATACCCACTCTTTTTTAGATTCTCTTCCCATATAGGCCATTACAGAGTATTGAGTAGAGTTCCCTGTGCTAATACAGTAGGTCCTTATTAGTTATCTATTTTATACATAGTAGTGTGTATGTTTGACTGATCTTTTTAATAATTTTGTGGCATGGTTATTGACATTCCCTTTTTGAAAATTAGGAAATGGAGTCATAGAAAACTGAAGTGATTGGCAAAATGTCACAATGATAGTAAGTATTGGAGCCAGGGATTAGAAACCCGTCTGTCTACCTCAGTGTCCATGCTCTCAACTGCTGCACACCACTTGTTTAAAAAGGTTCTAATTAAAGATTTAATTATTTTATAGCATAAAAATGTTTCTACTAGTGGTTTACTGGTGTAGAATACATTCTTTTATTCATCAAAAAATTATTTAATTATTGGCAAATATTTTTTATATATCCATAATATCTAAAATATAAATAGGTCAATGCTTATAATATATATAATACATGCTAATTATATATAATTATGAAATTAAATAGAAGTTATAATTATATATAACTATATCTTATAAAATTATATACAATTAATATGTATTATATAAGCATACATATATCATGCATATATGTAGAGAGAGAGAGAGAGAGAGAGAATGTTGTGTGTGTTTCTGATAATCATTGTATTCATCAAAACTAACAATATAACCTCAATATTAACTGAAATATGTGACATTTTAAATATTTTAGAGGTTGCCTATGGCTATACAAGTAAATAAATTGATACAGCACACCCTTTTAAGTATAAAATGAGAGGAAAGGGTCTGAATTATATTATTACATTTCCCCCTTAGATGGGTAATAGTACATTCTAGAGGAAAAAAGTAATTTCTCATATGAAGACTAGAATGGGTATATTTAACATGCAGATATGGTTTGCTGAAATGCCCTTAGAGATGAAAATGGCAGGTAATATATTTCTTAGTGCATTTATTCATGTGTTTATTTTTGTAAGAGATAGACATAACTGTCAGCCTCTGGATACAGCTCAGTGGATAGTGACTTTTGGTAATGCTTAATAGTTTCCATATGTTCAATAAAAAATCATTATGAGAAAGTTCACTGAACCTTTACACAAACTAACCATGCAATGCCTCACTCTAAAAGGCACCTAGGAGGTGAATGAAATACCTGCATATTTCCTTTCCAAATGAACAAATACAAAAACATTTTATTTCAGTTGATTTAATGCATAATAATTTCTCTTCCATAAATTATTATAATAGAAAGACAAATAGTATATAAAGAGATTAACTAGATGTCAGGCACCGAGCTAAGGGTGTTGCATACATTGAATTATCTAATCATCAAAACAAACCTATGAGGGATTATTTTTTTTAACATCTCTACTGGAGCATAATTGCTTTACAATGGTGTGTTAGTTTCTGCTGTATAACAAAATGAATCAGCTATACATATACATATATCCCCATATCTCCTCCCTCTAGCGTCTCCCTCCCTCCCTCCCTCCCTCCCTCCCTCCCTATCCCACCCCTCTAGGTGGTCACAAAGCACGGAGCTGATCTCCCAGTGCTATGCGGCTGCTTCCCACTAGCTAGCTATTTTACATTTGGTAGTGTATATATGTCAGTGCTACTCTCTCACTTTGTCACAGCTTACCCTTCCCCCTTCCTGTGTCCTCAAGTCCATTCTATGAGGGATTATTATTACATCCATTTTAGAGAAAAAGAAACTGACACTTAGATTAACTTCTCCTAGGTCATACTAATAGTGATGAAATCCAGGATTTTCACCTAGGCAGTGTGCCCAAAGCTCATGTATTTTAATCACTGTATCAGAATTCTACATTTACCTACCACTAATACAAATTTAGAAAGAGATGATTCTTTTCTCGAAAAATGTTGCACTATATTCTTGTTGTTCTAATACAAATGTTAAGAATTTATAATAAAAGTATTAAACAGGTTGGTGGGTAATAATCTAACATTCTCACCAATAGAGTATTTTAGTAGACCAGATGAGCAGGCTTCCTATGACATGCCCACATTAAAGTCCTCTTTAAGCAACACATTATTTAACTTGTGGCATTTGGAAAAGAATACTTGCCAGCTTCAGGAAACAAATATTAAGAATCTAAAAAATGATCAAGGGGGCTATTTTGCTTAACATTGTGCTTTCAACACCAAAGGAGTACATATTAAAATGTGAGTATAGTTCCAAAGTTAGGTAAGGGTTCAAGTCAACAAACACCCAGGTGGCTATTATCTACTGCACATACATTCAGAAAATTTGGGTCCTGAGAAGTTTAACTGAAGCCTTTCCTTTTCAATAAGAGATGGCTGAGGACCAGGATATTTAATGATTTGCCTGAGGTCACATAGTAAGTTAGCAGCTGATTCAAAAAGAAAAACGTAGACATCTTTGATGATGATGACTATTATTATTTTTTCAATGCTAATATGCCATCCACTGGCTTTAAAGTAGAAATGGTATTTGTTAATCTTCTTGTGTTCATATTTCATTTAAAAAGCTATAAATTATATGAAAAGGCAGTGATTTGGACAGGATGTTTTGAATATAGACAAGGTGAAATGTAATTGGAAATGGGCCCACTCTCCCCATCTATCTTTGATTTTCTTGCTTCTTCCAAGTTTTTGATTCCTACTGCATCTACTCTCTGTTTTACTTTGATGTTAAGAAAGAGAAATGATGATCTTCGCTTCAAAAATTCAAATTACTGTCCTGCCAGCTCTTTGATATAAGTGTTCAATATAAATTTAAAAGGAAAAAAACAAGAGTAGAGATAAGAAAATAATATGATTTTTTGTCCTTATCGAAGTGATGGCTATGAAGGTTTTAAATACTTTACAAAAAATAATTTCTAAACTATAACCTCTGCTTAATAATACAGGAGTGATAAAATTATTGGCAATTTACCAAACACTTGGATGAACTGAATGTGAACTAATTCCTATCATTCATTCGTTAATTCATTCATAGCTCCTCACCAATCTGTTAATCGCAACATGTCTCTGTGCTGCAAAAGAGGCAAGCAAAATAAATGGAACCTACCTGCAGTGAAAGGTGTATGCTCTCGAGTGGATAATAGAAGACCTGTTGGTCTGTGAGCCACTTTTTTCCACCCTAACAATGGAATAATTTACCTAAATGGAAATTATATGAATAGAATCTTTTCCTGATAAATAGCAGCATACCTACAAGAATGTTTACCTATGTTTATGGCCCTGGAAGCCAAGCATCACATATGATGTTAGTTGGCCACTTAGGACTAATGTAACAGAATGGGTAGGAAGTGATCATTTCCCTCTCAATTTAACCCTTGACATCACTAGAAGAGCATGGATTCCATTAACGTTCCCACATTTATTACCCTTCTCCTTATAAAGAAAGTTAAATACTGAAAAGTCTCTTTATGAGGGTTTTGTTTCATTATGTTTTGTTATGTTTTACATTAAAAGTTCAATAATATTATATCAAATATATCAATCTGAATGAAGAAATGGCAGAATACAACTGCATTCTGCATTTTTGGCTTTTAAATTTTAAATCTGCATTTCCAAAAAGCAAATAAAGGAAAACAACAAAGGAAAAAGGCTGCTAAATTCTTTGAAGAGTTTCACATTTATGATATTCCTATTTTAGTTATACTAGTACAAGAAAGCTACAAGAAAATCCCAGGGGTTGAGGTTTGATACAAGAGGTGAAAGGGAAGGGAGTGTTGATAAGAGAGGAAAGGAAGGTAGATTAAATGCAGAAGTTTTCCTTTTAAGTAATGTTTAATGAGTAAGAAAAGTTATGTTTATTACATTCAGTACCTTACCCTGTGGGAGAACATTTTCCTTTCCTCAGTCTGTAGCTCATACTCTCTGCCACACTACCTGTGGGAAATTGACTTGAACAGATGTTTTGGTTTCATATTAAATTTACAAATTATTTCCCATAATTCCCTAATGCCCACCTATTACAATTTTCATAATAACTCCAATCTTTGTTTTTTATGTACTGAGGAAAATGAGCCACAAGATATTGTGCATAGTCCTTGCTTAGTCAATGGCTGGCACATTGAAATGCTTAAAGACAGAGTTCATATATTTATAAGACCACAGAAAATAACAAATATAAACCTTTCAGTAATCACAATCTTTATTATCACTTTATTGGAATGGAGACTTTTTAGGCTTCATATGCCAAAAAATATGAGAGAAATAATTGACCTTATGCTTCAGAAAATTTTTCTTGCTAAATATTATTTCCTTTTAATTGTTATTCTTCTACTACTAACATCTATTATGATTTGTTGAATGGTAAACCTCATAGACGGATGGCAATCCTCATCAGCATGGATAGATAGACGATAGACTGGATAGATAGACAGATACATACATACATACATTACAGATAGATAGATGATAGATTTTCACCTGAGTGAAATAAATTCTCTTTCTCATCCTAACAAACACCTTGCAAGATAAATTTATAACTTATTATTAGAGACGAGAAGATTTAGGCTTAGAAATGGCACATTATTAAATTTAAAATATACAGGTATGAAAGTATTAAGATATTCTTAAAATCTTGACAGATATTGGAAATAGTCTAGCAAACATTATCTGGAATAAAAAATAAATATATTTAATTTGGAATGTGCTTTAGTTTTGTGGTATTTTGTGGGCTACTCTGTTCCTTGTTCTTTTCATGTTGTTAGTGAATATTGATTATTCATCAATTGACACTTTAATCCCCTATATTTGGAGGTCAAATGTGAGGTAGTTATCAACACCCTACATTAGGCAGTTCTGTAGACCTTTACCATAGAAGTTTATAGATTATGCACTTCCATGGAATATGACAATAACAAATTGGAAGTCTGATAGCTAATTTTATATATAATTTTATGTGTCTGTGGTACCTTACTCATTTACATTCTGGTAATTCATCAGTTTTTAAAAACTAGTGAAATGGAAGAATGCATTGAAATTTAATTACTGGTATCCGCACACATTTGTTGATTGTATTAAAACAAATACATTGAACTGAGTGGTCCCAAATCCTGAAAATTCATAAGATCTTCAGTTTCTGCTACTAATATTTATTATTTATCTCATGAAAATGTCTATGCATGTAAGTAACAATAAAAACAATAATGAATCAATCAATATAATTATAACTTATTAAGATTATGATATAATGCCAGATATCTTACATGTATAAGCTTACTTATTCCTCACAACATATCTATGAGGCAGGTGTCACGCTCATTTTCCAAAAGAGGAAGATGAGGCTTGGAAAAATTTACTATCTTGCCCAAGATTACACAGCATACTAAATACTCGAGCAAGGATTTGAACCATGCCTTTTTATACTGAGCTGTCTGCTCTCATGTATGCTTGTTCTTTTTTCTTATCACAGATACAATTTCTTATCATAAGGTTCATTCTCATTTATCATATTATACCAACCAGTCTCCTTGCTATTCCTGGAATGGCATATTCCCATCTCAGGGCCTTGGCACTTAACTGGTCTCTCATCCTGGCTTCTTTCCTCCAGATAGTAGCATGTTTCCTTCCTTTACTTCACTATAGCTCTGCTCAGATATCACACTTTCAGCCTTCTTCCCTAACTACCCTGTCTAAAATACCACTTCATTTCCCTTTCTACCTTGATTATTTTTTCATAGCACTTCTTATCCGATATTTTATTGTGAATTTCTTTGGTTACTGTTTGCCTGCCCTGCTAAAATGTAAATTCCACAAGAAAGGGACATTATTTTGCTTGTGGCTGTGTACCTGGTACCTACAACAAAACCTGGCACAGAGCTGGTCAACAAGTATTGGTTGAAGGAGAACAAAAATGAATGACCACTGAGATTTACCCTAAAGATTTCAAACTTTCATATATACAAAAGTAGTCTATGAGTGAAGTGAAACCACATGGACAAAGGCTGATGGGGCCTCAAGTAATGTTGTAGAATTTTTGTGTGTGTGTGTGTGGTGAAGAGTAGACATTTAGAAAAACTACCTGAGCTGTATTCATGAAGTTTTGGAAGAACAGACTAACGGAGTAAAGAAAAGGTAATCTGCCCCTAGGTTCTTCAGAACCATTTTTTTTTTTAGATTCTATATATATGTGTTAGCATATGGTATTTGTTTTTCTCTTTCTGACTTACTTCACTCTGTATCACAGATTCTAGGTCCATCCACCTCACGACCAATAACTCAATTTTGTTTCTTTTTATGGCTGAGTAATATTCCATTGAATATATGTGTCACATCTTCTTTATCCATTCATCTGTCGATGGACACTTAGTTGCTTCCATGTCCTGGCTATTGCAAATAGAGCTGCAATGAACATTGTGGTACATGACTCAAAGACGCAGACATAGAGAATGGACTTGAGGACACGGGGAGGGGGAAGGGTAAGCTGGGACAAAGTGAGAGAGTGGCATGGACTTATATATACTACCAAATGTAAAATAGATAGCTAGTGGGAAGCAACCGCATAGCACAGGGAGATCAGCTTGGTGCTTTGTGACCACCTAGAGGGGTGGGATAGGGAGGGTGGGAGGGAGACACAAGAGGGAGGAGATATGGTGATATATGTATATGTATAGCTGATTCACTTTGTTATAAAGCAGAAACTAACACATCATTGTAAAGCAATTATACTCCAATAAAGATGTTAAAAAAAAGAAAATGAAAAAAAATAAAGAAAAGGTAATCTATGGAACACTTGGGGACAAAAATAACAAGGAAGGGAATGAAAGGCACTGACATTGTTTAGACCACTGAGTTGGGAAAATGGGTTAACTGTACAAGGAGGAATGCTCAAGTTAGGGTGAGGAGAGCAGATGACTGGCATTGAGGGGATCTCAAAGCTAGGTCTAACTGGGACAGACAGCAGGCATCCACTTCGAGTTCTCACAAAGAGGAATACTACGTTCAACTGACTCCTGCATTTGTCACACACATTTTAAAAATTCTTATCACTATTGGAAGTAAGTTTATAAATATTTCAGAGGTGAAGTTTTCTTTGTATTTTTGGCAAAGGATGAGATAAATCGGTGTTCATGCACAACCATGACTTCAAGGAAATGGGCATAAGGAGATGAATGAGATAAGTAGAGATAAATGCTAGTAGGTATGTAATGGTTTGACAAGCTTGACAAGAAAAGGTTTTCTGAATCCCAGGTTAAAAATAAAAGCCCTGAAGTGATAAATGAATTTGTCACCTTTTCAGATTCTCCATTTTCTCTAAGTGATCCTCCTCTACAAACACGTGCTTTAAAAATACACAATCCACCATAGCAGTGGGAATATATACAAGATCTAGAAGTGAAAATGATGGGTCAAAGTGATTGACAGTTCACATCAGATACCACTGAGAGTTTTCACAGTTCTTTACATCTTTCGGCCCAAGGACTCAAAAATGTTGCTTGAATGAACTGGAAAATGGAAGGAGTTGGGCTTTAGTGATCACCGAGAATTAACTGGGTGAGGTTCTGCACTTGGGAAGCACTCAGGTTTTTAGGCAGAAAATCTTTTTTTAGTAATGTTTGTATTCTTACTGAAGAAGTCTTTACAATATATCCTATCACTAACAAAAAGGAATTCTCTCACTTTGAGTTGTACTGAGTACCTTGATGAAAATTGAAAATATACAATGTTTCTCTATAAATTACTTCCCTTAAATAGTTAATTACTTTCCTAGTTAAGTGTATTTCCCGAATCAGATTCTGCTAGTTTCTTAATAAAAGAAAAACATTTCTATTTTTAATTAAAATAATTATATAATTGTATGAACCAGAAGAAACATATCACAGGAGATTATACATTTTAATAAAATAAGTGGGTCCAGAAATGTCTTTATAATCTTGATTATATTTACCTTTAGAGTGATACCAAATGTGACTAGTCATTTTCAAATGAACATATGTGTATTTTCTTTCTGCCTAAACCAAATATTCTATGAATCCAAAACAGGCTTCTAGGGAGTTACTTCAGTCTATAGAAAATACTATTTTCTCTCTATGCCAAGTGGGATGATATCTATTATAATAAGAAAATACAAATTGTACAAACACAGTGCCTACGTTCCAGAATTACTACATAATTGAAAATAAAATGTAACCACCATGCATGCCATTTATTTAAACCAAAGTTACCTATGCTTAATTTGAAATCATTTTGACAATGTTAATAAATGAGAGCTTTGAATTGGCTGCTATATTAAAATGTACAATAAGCCTACTAAGTGTGCAGCTGTACTACTCATATGTGAATGTGCGATATGGTAAGAACAGAAATTATTGACTACAGTGCAAAACTTATATTCTATGAGGAATAACTTCTTAAAAGAGCATCTGTTAGAATCAATATCACAAAAATTTTAAAGATAAATTAGATGTTTTAAAGCCTCTTAAAACTGCTTTACCACCTAGGCTTTTTCAATCTACCTATCTTTTAAAACCTTTGTGTCCGGGGCTTCCCTGGTGGCGCAGTGGTTGAGAATCCGCCTGCCATTGCAGGCAGCATGGGTTCGATCCCTGGTCCGGGAAGATCCCACGTGCCGCGGAGCAACTAAGCCTGTGTGCCACAACTACCAAGCCTGTGCTCTAGAGCCCGTGAGCCACAACTACTGAGCCCGCGTGCTGCAGCTACTGAAGCCCACGCGCCTAGAGCCCATGCTCTGCAGCAAGAGAGGCCACCGCAATGAGAAACCTGTGCACTGCAATGAAGAGTAGCCCCCACTTGCCACAATTAGAGAAAGCCCGTGCGCAACAACGAAGACCCAACACAGCCAAAATAAATAAATTAATTAATTTAAAAAAACCCAAAAAAACCTTTGTGTCCTAAACAGACACATAGATCAATGGAACAGAATAGAATGCCCAAAAATAAATCCATGCACTTATGGTCAATTAATCTATGACAAAGCAGGCAAGAACATACAATGGAGAAAAGACAGTCTCTCCAACAAGTGGTGTTGGGAAAACTGGACAGCTACATGTAAAATAATGAGATTAAAACATTTTCTTACCACCACGTATAAAATAAACTCAAAATGGATTAAACACCTAAATGTAAGACCAGAAACCATAAAACTCCTAAAAGAAAACATAGGCAGAATACTCTCTGACACCAATCGTAGCAGTATTTTTTTTGGATCTGCCTCCTAAGGCAAAGGAAATAAAAGCAAAAGTAAATAAGTGGGGCTTGATTAAATTTAAAAGCTTCTTGCACAGCAAAGGAAACCATTAACAAAATGAAAAGACAACCTATAGAATGGCAGAAAATATTTGCAAAGAATAGGACCAATAAGGGGTTAATATCCAAAATATATAAACAGCTCATACAGCTCAACATCAAAAAAAAAAACCAACCCAATTAAAAAATGGGCAGAAGACCTGCGTAGACATTTTTCCAAAGAAGACATGCAGATGGCTAAGAGGCACATGAAAAGATGTTCAACATTGCTAATCATCAGAGAAATGCAAATCAAAACCATAATGAGATACCACCTCACACCTGTCAGGATGGCCATCATCAAAAAGACCACAAGCAACCAATGGTGGTGAGGATGTGGTGATAAGGGAACCCTCGTGCACTGTTGGTGGGAATGTAAATTGGTTTAGCCACTACGGAAAACATGGAGGTTCCTCAGAAAAATAGAACTACCATATGATCCAGCAATTCCACTCCTGAGTATATGTCCAAAGAAAACGAAAACACTAATTCAAAAGATACATGCACCCAAATGTTCACAGCAGCATTATTTACAATCGCCAAGATATGGAAGTAACTGAAATGGCCATCAACAGATGAATGGATAAAGAAGATGTGAGATAGATATGTGTGTGTGTGTGTGTGTGTGTGTGTGTGTGTGTGTGTAATGGAATATTACTCAGCCATAGAAAATAATAAAACTCTGCCATCTGCAACAATGGCGGATGGACACAGAGTATTAATGCTTAGTGAAA
Organism: Lagenorhynchus albirostris; assembly: GCF_949774975.1. Lineage (NCBI taxonomy): Eukaryota > Metazoa > Chordata > Mammalia > Artiodactyla > Delphinidae > Lagenorhynchus > Lagenorhynchus albirostris. The sequence continues at coordinate 104,101,164 of NC_083116.1, read as the reverse complement.
TAAGTCATACAGAGAAAGACAAATACTCTATGTTATCACTTATATGTGGAATCTAAACAATAAAATGAATGTATATAAGAAAACAGAATCAGACTCACAGATGCAGAGAAAAAACTAGTGGTTACCGGTGGAAAGAAGGAAGGAGGGAGGGGCAAGATAGGGGTATCACTAGTTTTTGTACTACTATGTACAAAATAGATAAGCAACAGGATACATTGCACAGCACAGGGAAATATAGCCATTGTTTGTAATAACTTTAAATGCAGTATAATCTATAAAAATAATGAATCACTATGTTGTACACCTGAAACTAATATTGTAAATCAACTATACTTCAATAAAAAATAATGAAAAAATTAAAAAAAAAACTTTGTGTCCATTAGGGGAAGTATAAATTCGGTAACTTCTCTAAATTAACTCAAATAAAAACACTCTGATTTTCTGGATATGCCTGTAGAACAGTGTAACAGAACATTCCTATAGTGTGCTCTGACACGTCTTCATGTGAATAACATGAATCATGTGTACACCTTTTGTCTACATTGCCTTGGGCTGCCTTCTTGATCACACTATGACTGATACTTCTTTTCAAATGGATAAATACTTTTAAAAGGAAGTGTAGGTTAGACACATGCACACATAAAGAAATATCCTAAAGTGGTAGTTTAAATTTCATGCTATGCTTATTATCCAACTCTATCACCATGAAGAGACACAAACTTGATAGTATGATGAAGAAACAACTCCATAATTTATGGATGTGCATTCTTAAAGCAAAAATGCCTCTTGGGAACTTAGATATAATTTCTATTTCAAGTATATATTTAATATAAGGAAAAAATAAAAATAGATTGCTTGCTATATGATTAAAATATAGGTATAATGATACTATTTTATTTTATAGGCATTTTTAAAAAATAAATAATTTAGAAAACCAAAAGATAAGGCCTATTATTATGATGTCAAATATATGGAGTGCTGAATTTAGAATAATTTTTTCTTGGAATAGAGTAGACATACAAGAACGGTTGACATGAACGAAAATACAGAAGATTGGTCCCTTTCAAACTGCTCAATAATGATATATAGAATCTAGTGATATATAAGTTCTAGTTTGCAAGTGAACTAGGATAATTAAAATCTATTTAAAATATTTTCACATGCTTATGAACAAAGATGATCAAAGTATAGAAACTATGGGTCTCATGACTTGGACAGCCCTGGAAAAGTTAAGAAAGGCAAGTATAAGAATTTTATTGATATCTGACACTTGCAGTACCAGACTATGGTCTTCTTCCCAAGCCAGTCAGATCTCCCTTTGCCACAAGGGAACCATAGATAGAAGGTACAAGCACCCCGTGCTCTTTAAACTCTGGGTCTTTGTATTCACAGGACAAAATCCGATGCGGCTGTCTGCCCACTGCAATGGTAGTCATGAAATAACCTAAATATACTTTTTGAAATGGTTTGGGAAAAGTAGTAAGAAAAAAAGAATGTTCCTGAGACTTTTAGTCTCAGGCAGCAACATTTTCTTTTCTACAAGTGAAGCACAAAAGTATGAAACACAGAATGGGGTACTAGCAAAATAAGCTTTCATAGTTAGGTAGCCATCTAAGTGTGGAACTTGAGCAGGTAAATTCCCCCAGGTAAACAATCTTTTTTTTTTTAACTGGTCTTCTCATTTAGATATTCAGAATCAAGGAAAAGAATCAAAAGAAGAATGTCCATTGTGGGATTATATATAAAAATGGGGCATCAGTATGACTTGACTACCATAAAAAATCTACAGCATTATACTACTATCTAGAGATGTTTTCATTTAGCTTTTCATTGGCTTAATCAGGTCATTGAGAAACCTGCTTGAAATTAAGTGGGAAGGTGGGATCAACAGCCATCAAGTTTTATAACATAGCATATTGAAATAAATCTACGGCAGACATTAATTGGGAATGGATGCCAGCAGTAGACCCAAATATCCACAGTATCTTGAGCAGTAGTGGATAAACTATAATTGAAATGGGTTCTTTAATTATGAACTGAAGCATGTCTCCACCAACACATTATTGCTCCAAAATAAAAGCAAACCCCCAAAGGCAAGTTAAAATGCCTCTTTCTGGATGAAAGACTTTGGGAAGACTTAGGCAATAAGGAAGAGTCATAAATTTAGAGTTTTGCTTCCTAGAGTCTTTCCCCCTTCTCTCTTACCCATCTCTACACCACTGCCAGAGTTAACTTCATAAAATATTTTAGGAATTTAATTAATTGAAAAAAAAGGAGAAATGGATATTCGAACTGAGAGAAGGCATAATAGAATAATGGACTCATGTAACGTAGAATGAAACAAAGTGGTCGATGACTAACCAGCTATCAAATGCAGAATTGCCATGTAGGCAACTTTGACAGATGGCAAGTCAATTTTGGATTGGAGGGTTTCAGCTCCTGGCTTCGTTATGCTCAAAATACTAAGGAGAATAACTATGAGGAACCTATCCCATAAAGTGTGCTGAAACATGGCTGCTTGTAAATGTTATCATTTGGTCCTACTATAGTTTACTAGACCAAAACTGAACAAATTTCTCCCTCAAAAGGTATGTAAGAGAAAGAAATATATAAGAAAAGGTGCATCTCTTCCTCCTTTGGCTCCTTTCACCACTTCGTAGCATGGCAGGCAAATCTCTCAAGAGCATGGCCCAGTCTGTTGTCCCATTACAAAGGTATTGTTGTTCTTGCCCTCTATCAAGCTCCACAAATCACTCTTCAGTCCTGAACATGACCTTGACTTTGTTCCTTCTGCTAGAGGTTCCCTATATTCTAAACCTCTTTAAATCCTTCTCACCTTTTTATTTTATTTTATTTTATTTGCGGTACGCGGGCCTCTCACTGTTGTGGCCTCTCCCGTTGCAGAGCACAGGCTCCGGACGCGCAGGCTCAGCGGCCATGGCTCACATGCCCAGCCGCTCCGCAGCATGTGGGATCTTCCCGGACTGGGGCACGAACCCGTGTCCCCTGCATCGGCAGGCGGACTCTCAACCACTGCGCCACCAGGGAAGCCCCCCTTCTCACCTTTTAAGCCTTGGTTATAATGGCATCTCTTTGATGAAAACCTCCTGAATTTCTCCCTTGTTGGCATCTAGATATGTGTATCCTTGCTTCATACCTTGCATTTTATCCTGGCTAAAACAGTTATTTATATCTTTGTCCAAGCCCCTCTTCCCAGTTCTGTAAACTCTCTGAAATCAGGAGCTATACCTTATCCTCTCTTAACTCTTTCTTTCTTTCTTTCTTTCTTTTTTTAAAGTCTGTATACCCAAGTCAAAGGGAGAAATTAAATGCACAAAGGGAATAAAAGACTTTCCGCATCACTTAAAAGCCCATGCATAACAAGGTATCATTATTCACACATATCTATAATAAAGTAGTGTGTGTGTGTGTGTGTGTGTGTGAGAGAGAGAGAGAGAGAGAGAGAGAGAGAGAGAACATGAGAAGAGGGGGAGAGAGACAGAGAGACCACTACTCAAGGGCAAAGAAAATGAGCCAGAGGCAGGCACAAGGCAATAGCTCCTTTTTCTACTTAAAAGATCTAGTTACCTGTGCACATTTTTTTCACTTTGGGGAAGTGATTTCTCCTCAAAGAATTCATGAAAAGTGTTTGCTAAAGCTAGAATTAGCTGACTACTCACTGGTTTCCTTACATATCCCTGAGGCCCCATATAGGACATTGCTGATACTATGGAAATGGACTATGGAAGGCTGGACATTTGGTGAGGAAAATTTTTCACTTTGCCCATTCCTTTCTCTGTGTAAAGGGAATGCAACGGGGTGATGTATGGCATGTATGCTCTAATAGCCTACTCTCTCTGCAATGCCATTAAAAGAGAGAGAAAGAGACAGCAACAGTGACAAAGAAGAGAGAGACCAAGGAACAAAGAAAACGAGCTGCCGAAGACACAAGGAGAGATTTCCTGTTTCTGCTTCTAAAATCCAGTTGCTCTGTGCAAAAAATTGAGGAACTGTGGAAGAAAAATAAGTATGGTAAAAACATCACTATTTTAAAACCACACTAAAGACAGCATTGCAGAGTAGAAGAAATACCGGCCTGGGAGCCCAAGTGCCTGTGCTTCAGTCTCAGAGCTAATGTTAACAAGCTGCTCACTGGAGAAAATCACTTAATTTATATCAGATTAGATGATCATTAAAATTCTTTCCAACTCTAAAAAGATTAGGGTTCCACATTCAGGAAAAATGAAGCAAAGTAACTTCATATTTAAATTTAAGATATTATCCCAGGTCTGTAATTATGGCTGCTCTACAAAAATTAAAGATATTTTCCCAACAATGGTGACATTCAGTTTAACATACTGAAAAACTGTACTTAAAAAGTAAGTGCTATAAGACAGTCTGCCCTGAAACAAGCTATAAGGAAATCTCCCCAATCAGTTTTGGAACATCAGATTTCATTTCTGAGGCAAAACAAGAGCTTCAAATTTTATAGGATTTCTTTGCCAAACTCTGAGGGACCCACAGTTTTTCTGAAGAATGCAAAGACCACCAGTATAGTGATTCTTGGGAACCTAGGAGGTTGCCACACTGGGTTTCAGGCCTGTCTGTTTATAGCTCTCAAGGAAGTCTTTCCTGGTCTCTGGGCTTCAGTGTCCCCATCTTAACAAAAAGAACATTGGGCATAATGATTGAGTGAGTTCCATTAGCTGTTAATTCTCTTCTTATGTGGCCTATGTAAGAGTAATTTCTCTTTGGCCAAAGAGTGTTTAGTGACCTGCTAAATCAAATAAGAAATTTACATTTCCTCTGAAAAGATCTTTATATTTTATTATATTTATCTTTCACAATAATAGAAAAATAATTTGTGATTGTTTATTACCTTGCCATTTTCTCAGTTTTTGTGAAACAGAACTTGAGCAAGGGGCAGAGGGAATCAGAAATGGAGAAGAACGTGGAATTTGCTTATAAAAATGACAATTTTTATTACTAGAAAGAAGTGGAGGGATAATTACAGGTGGAATAAGAAAGAGAAAGCAAAGTAAAAGCCTAGGCAAGTTCTCTACGGATGTGTGTATCTTTGTGTATCTGTGTGCGTGTGTGTGTGTGTGCGCATGTGTGCATTTTTAAGGCCCAAGCATTCTTTTTTCATTTCACTACATTGCTGTATCATAAATGTAAGCTTGGAAAATGTATTAATTTAAGGGAACTGGAAGTCAAAAAGGTCATAGCGGAAGAGAGACCATGGAAATAGTTGGTTATTACTACGTATATGATGCCACGATAACCTCAAGTCTTATTTTTCTTCCAAGTTAAACAAGGTCCTACTGGTTCTGTCCTTTAATCTCTGAGACTGGCTTAGGTAACCTGTTCTTTGTTTTCCACATCTCTCTAAAGTTATGGAATTCACAACTAAACCACACACTCCTAATTTCTGAAAGGCACCAAGTAAATTACTCATATTCCACATAAGAGCTCACTTCATGTCCCTTAAAGAATGTGAAATAATTTGGTTTTATTTCATTGTTTTTCTTTTATACTTCTCAGATTTATGCTAATGATGTTTATTTGGTTTTACCAATTTGATTGTATTGTTATTATTTTGATAACAGTTTCATTATTATGATATTCATTCTCTCTGATTTGGTAAAATATCATCAAATCTTTGGTGGGCAGTTCAGTCTTTATTCCAGATTGAAAGGGAAGACCCAACAGAAAGAAAACAGATACATTTATAGAAATTCAACTATCTGGTGATTCAGCAGATATCGTCAAAGACAACTATGCTATGTGTAAAGTTGATTTAGTATAAGAATGTATAACTTAAAGAAGGATTCTAAAATTGGATACTGAATAGTAAAAGTATCTGATTATTCTTCTGTTGTTAATTCAGTCCCTGTCTAAATTACATCCTGTCTAATGTTTCCTTCCTAACATTCTTCGTTCCTTCCATACTTTCTTCCTTCAGTTCCTCCTTCCTTCCTTCTATATGTTAAGCACAGTATTATATTCTGAAGATAAATTAGTCCCTGCCTTTATAAAGCTGTCTCTTGAGGAGTAGACCGAATCTAATAATAATAATAATAATAATAATAAAAACAACAGCAGCGTGAATAATTACAAAATCTTATGAATGTTATAAAGGAAACATGATAGAAGAGAAAAGCTCCAAGGAATGGAGGGTACTTAGCAATAAAATACAGATTAATTAATGATTAGAATTGGTTTGTTGTTTGTCTTTTACACTGGAGAAACAGCAATATTTTTTTTGGCTAAACGTGCTTATTTTCATTTATACATATATAAGTAAAGAAAAACTCATGCTTTGGAATTATGAATACAGAAAATAAAAGTTGCCTAGATTAAATATATAAATATTGTGACCCTCTTGTATAAGAATCTTCTAGCTTCATTTTCCTTTCCCCTGTAAGAGGTGACAAAATATGGGACCCTAGAATGAGTGAGGAAGCTCAGATACTAGGTACAAGAAAAAACATTTGCAGGTGCTCTGTTCAGGGATTTTTCCTATCCTGCAAGGGCTAGTGAGTCTTGGATGTGTTTATTTTATTCGCATGTTTATGTTTTTTAGAAAAGCAAATGATAACTAAATTGCTTAAGTTTTATAACATCATTTGATAATCTTAAACAAACAGACAAAAATAGACAAGCATGACTACATCAAACTAAAAAGCTTCTGCCCAGCAAAGGAGACAATCGACAGAATGAAGAGGTAATCTACAGAATGGGAAAACACAGTTGGAAACCATATGTCTGATAAAGGGTTAATATCCAAAATATATAGGGAATTCCTACAACTCTATTATCAAAAATATCAAATAACCTGATTTTTAAAATGGGCAAAAGAACTGAATAGACATTTCTCCAAAGAAGACATACAAAGTGAAAAGTTGCTCCACATCACCAAACATTACCTACTGTATAGCACAGGGAACTCTACTCAAAGCTCTGTGGTGACCTAAATGGGAAGAAAATACAAAAAGGAGGGGATACATGGATACATATAGCTGATTCACTTTGCTGTACAGTAGAAACTAACACAATGTTGTAAAGCAACTATACTCCAATAAAAATTAATAAAGAAATTAAAATAAATGCAAATAGCCACTATGGAAAACAGTATACAACATCGTGCTTATAGTTAACAATACTGTGCTGTATATATAAAAAGATTGGTAAGAGGGTAGATCTCATGTTATATGCTTTTACCACAATAAAAGAACAAATATTTAATAGGAAAGATGTATCTTCTTTCAACATAGGCAGTTCTTTGCTAATGAATTTAATTTTTCAGTGCTGTGTAGGAAATGGTATACCTGACACCACAGGAGGCAGCAAAGGCTGATGTTTGCATCCTCTAGTAAGGGTGGGAGCACCAAAAATACATATAGGAAGAAACACTAAAAATCCAAGGTGACAATATAAGATATGGCACAAGTTGTCTTATAATTAATTGGAATAGACATTAACTTGATATCATATGGCTATGTAGTAAAAACGGGATAAGACCATTGTGAACTAGACTATTGTAGCATGTTTTTTGGACTGTGGTAGATTATGCTGGTCTTTAAATATCAAGAAATGTGAAGAGTAAGAGGGGAATAGAGAGGCCATTCAGGCAGCAGTTGCAAGTAAAGCAAACCAGAGGCAAGAAAAAATCCAGGATGTATAAGGACAAAACAACAATAGCTAAGGGTTCACTCAGAGGAAGGGTGGGTGATAAGACTGGATGTGTAAGTTGGTATAGGATGGTAAGAGACTTTAAGTCTGATGTTCAATTTTTCAGATAAATGCTTTTTAAATAGCCACAGAGATTCAAAAGAGAACCTAAGCAGTTATACACCAAAGTAGGAAAACAAAGCACTCTTGATTGGGTTACGTTATAAATTTATATACTATCCATAAGGGTGATGCCATAGGAGGGGGAAAGAGCTAGTCTGGAATCTGTCTTCAAATTATGCAATTTTTCTTTGTTTGAAAGAGTTGGCCTGCCTGCTCAAAAGCCATACCTAGCAGATCCAGAGATTATTTGCATGGTGATATAATTTGAGGGTCAATTACTTTCATGGGTTAATTTCTTTTCATTGGGTTCACTGATGACCCTAGAAAATTCAAATGGTGACACAGGAATGTAAATGCTTTGTAGAGTTATAAAGCTCCTTTAAGAAAATGGAATGCTTAAGTGAAAATGATAATATATTCAACTTTGGGTGGTTACAATATGCTTTTTAGCAATCACTTTCTAGTAAGAGACCTAGAAAGACTGCTGAATGAATCCTTAACCTGTCGATTTTATTGGAAAATCAGTATGTTCTAAGGCTAGTGAAAATGTAGTGACCAGTTTATAGGAACTTCATCTACCATCTTTCCCCCAATCTTAATATAGCCATTACTTATCCTCATTTGAAGTACAAGAGGGTAAAGAATGAATTGTGAAAGGGATCCCAGTTCGCTACTTCCTTCAGTGTTATTTTTAATCTTTGAGATAAACTGTAAAGTACTAATTAACCTGAAAGAAAGAACAGCCCTCCAGTGTCACACAGTAATCAGTGGCAAAGTTAATTGGAATTTAGTTCTTTTAACAATTCTATCTTAGCAGTTCTGCAGCGTTCAGAGTGAAAGACAACTTTAATCAATGCTTCGAGTATTTGAGAAAGAGACAAAGAACAGGAGAAGGAAGATCATTTGTAAGTGACTGAAACCTAGTCCTTCCATTCAAGATTTCCTTTCCTTTAAAGTTTCAGGTTTGGAGCTGAAACACTTTTTGAGTAGAGAAGAAACAGAGCTGGATAGAGGTTAAATGAAGATTGTCTGGGCACAATCCTAACTGCAGCATCCATTAGCTGAGACAGCCTGGACGCATTACTTAGTCTCTCTGTGCTCCACTTTCTTCACCTATAAAATGAGAAGAATAACAAAATCCAGCTTAGCACTGGGTCTGGCACATAGGAAGCCCTCAATGAAAATTCACTATTTTTTGAAGAAAGTCCAAGCTTTCTTTTTGATACACTTCTCTACACTTTCTCCCAAAGGTCTGGAGCTAGTAGAGAAGCATAACCTCAGGCCAGAGGCAGAGTAAGGCAAGATACATTATATAATTCTCCAGATCTATTTTGTTGTTTTCAAGACACCTCAAAATGAATATCATATTATCAAAATAGCTAAAAAGAAAGTTGAATCAGGCTAGTATTTGTTTACTTCCTACGTGGAAGTATTTTGACAAATGCTATCCTGAGTCTTCCAATTTTTTAGCTTCATGGAGGTATAATTTATACAGAAAATTGCACATATTTAATGCATATATTTTGATCAGTTTAGACATATGCATACACCTGTGTCGCCATCACCATAATCAAGGTACTAAAGTCATCCATCACTTCCAAAAATTTCCTTTTGTTCTTTTGTGTTTTATGTGTGTGTGTATGTGTGTGTGCATATGTTAAAAACACTTAACAGGAGGTCTGTCTTTAACATATTTTAGTGCCCCATACTGTATTGTTAACTATGGGCACCATGTTGCACAGCAAATCTCTAGGACTTATTCCACATTTTAATGACTCCTGTGACCAATTTCACCTACACCTTGGGCTCCTATTTCTCATATCAGCTGGTAATAAAGTGCTCAGTACAATGACAAGAAACAACTGAAGGGGCCAATTCATAGGTCTTAAAATAGTGTGAAACCACCATTATCATGGTCCTGTAAATTAAAAAGTTATTTCCTTTCTATAGTTGTATTCTAGCTACAAGCATATCAGCCACGCCTGGTGGGGTCTGATTAATTATTTCAGTAGTGGTAAATAATTTTTGGTACAGGCGTTTGAAACTATAAGATGATTCAGCATATGGTACTGAGAATTATCCCGACTGCTGTGTACAACCTTGGAAGTTGGGAATGTGGAGGTACCATTGTTCCCTGGGACTATTTTTCAGTAACTCTTAGTGAGTCTTTTGTCTTTGTTGAGACTGCTGTATTTGCCACATTTGGTTGAATAAATTACAGCACCTGAAACAATTGTATAGCCACAACAACACCATGAAAGAATATGTTGTCAGTAAAATGATGAGCTAGAAAGGAAGGAAACCCAGGGGGAAAAGCCAAGCCAAAATGTGCAGGCCAAGACAGTAACTTGCATCCTTCAGAAGCACATTAACCCTTTATCCTAATAAAATACAGAGTCCATATGAGGGTGATGCCTTACTGACCATTTAGTGAAATTATTCCACTGGATGATATAGACCAGTGTTTCTCATAGGCTTACAGGTTTGAAATTTCTATTTTAAAACCTCCTGCAAAAATACGTAAACATATTCTGGATGATTTGGTTCAAATGAAAGTGATAGCTAATTTTACTGTTCTTGCTTTGCTGGTGTCTATAAGGACTGGCTTAGTATCAAACAGTTATTTGAAGTGTAGAGAGCTGATGAGGATGAAAATTATGCATTGTCAGCACCACTTACTGAAGAGGCTGTCCTTTCTCCACTGTACATTCCTGCCTCCTTTATCAAAGATAAGGTGACCATATGTGTGTGGGTTTATCTCTGGGCTTTCTATGCTGTTCCACTGATCAATCTTTCTGTTTTTGTGCCAGTACCATACTGTCTTGATTACTGTAGCTTTGTAGTATAGTCTGAAATCAGGGAGCCTGATTCCTCCAGCTCCATTTTTTGTTCTCAAGGTTGCTTTGGCTATTCGGGGTCTTTTGTGTTTCCATACAAATTGTGGGTTTTTTTGTTCTAGTTCTGTGAAAAATGCCAGTGGTAGTTTGACAGGGATTGCACTGAATCTGTAGATTGCTTTGGGTAGTAGAGTCATTTTCACAATATTGATTCTTCCAATCCAAGAACATGGTATATCTCTCCATCTATTTGTATCATCTTTAATTTCTTTCATCAGTGTCTTATAATTTTCTGCATACAGGTATTTTGTCTCCTTAGGTAGGTTTATTCCTAGATATTTTATTCTTTTTGTTGCAGTGGTAAATGGGAGTGTTTTCTTGATTTCACTTTCAGATTTTTCATCATTAGTGTATAGGAATGCCAGAGATTTCTGTGCATTAATTTTGTATCCTGCTACTTTACCAAATTCATTGATTAGCTCTAGTAGTTTTCTGGTAGCATCTTTAGGATTCTCTATGTATAGTATCATGTCATCTGCAAACAGTGACAGCTTAACTTCTTTTCCGATTTGGATTCCTTTTATTTCCTTTTCTTCTCTGATTGCTGTGGCTAAAACTTCCAAAACTATGTTGAATAAGAGTGGTGAGAGTGGGCAACCTTGTCTTGTTCCTGATCTTAGTGGAAATGCTTTCAGTTTTTCACCATTGAGGACGATGTTGGCTGTGGGTTTGTCATATATGGCCTTTATTATGTTGAGGAAAGTTCCCTCTATGCCTACTTTCTGCAGGGTTTTTATCATAAATGGGTGTTGAATTTTGTTGAAAGCTTTCTCTGCATCTATTGAGATGATCATATGTTTTTTATCCTTCAATTTGTTAATACAGTGTATCACGTTGACTGATTTGCGTATATTGAAGAATCCTTGCATTCCTGGAATAAACCCCACTTGATCATGGTGTATGATCTTTTTAATGTGCTGCTGGATTCTGTTTGCTAGTATTTTGGTGAGGATTTTTGCATCTATGTTCATCAGTGATATTGGCCTGTAGTTTTCTTTCTTTGTGACACCTTTGTCTGGTTTTGGTATCAGGGTGATGGTGGCCTCATAGAATGAGTTTGGGAGTGCTGGGAAAACTGGACAGGTACATGTAAAAGTATGAGGTTAGATCACTCCCTAATACCATACACAAAAATAAGCTCAAAATGGATTAAAGACCTAAATGTAAGGCCAGAAACTATCAAACTCTTAGAGGAAAACATAGGTAGAACACTCTATGACATAAATCACAGCAAGATCCTTTTTGACCCACCTCCTAGAGAAATGGAAATAAAAATAAACAAATGGGACCTAATGAAACTTCAAAGCTTTTGCACAGCAAAGGAAACCATAAACAAGACCAAAAGACAACCCTCAGAATGGGAGAAAATATTTGCAAATGAAGCAACTGACAAAGGATTAATCTCCAAGATTTATAAGCAGCTCATGCAGCTCAATAACAAAAAAACAAACAACCCACTCCAAAAATGGGCAGAAGACCTAAATAGACATTTCTCCAAAGAAGATATACAGACTGCCAACAAACACATGAAAGAATGCTCAACATCATTAATCATTAGAGAAATGCAAATCCAAACTACAATGAGGTATCATCTCACACCGGTCAGAATGGCCATCATCAGAAAATCTAGAAACAATAAATGCTGGAGAGGGTGTGGAGAAAAGGGAACACTCTTACACTGCTGGTGGGAATGTGAATTGGTACAGCCACTATGGAGAACAGTATGGAGGTTCCTTAAAAAACTACAAATAGAACTACCATATGACCTAGCAATCCCACTACTGGGAATATACCCTGAGAAAACCATAATTCAAAAAGAGTCATGTACCAAAATGTTCATTGCAGCTCTATTTACAATAGCCAGGAGATGGAAACAACCTAAGTGTCCATCATCAGATGAATGGATAAAGAAGATGTGGCACATATATACAATGGAATATTACTCAGCCATAGAAAGAAACGAAATTGAGCTATTTGTAATGAGGTGGATGGACCTAGAGTCTGTCATACAGAGTGAAGTAAGTCAGAAAGAGAAAGAAAAATACTGTATGCTAACACATATATATGGAATTTAAGAAAAAAAAATGTCATGAAGAACCTAGGGGTAAGACAGGAATAAAGACACAGACCTACTAGGGAATTGACTTGAGGATATGGGGAAGGATAAACTGTGACAAAGCGAGAGAGAGGCATGGACATATATACACTACCAAACGTAAGGTAGATAGCTAGTGGGAAGCAGCCGCATAGCACAGGGAGATCAGCTCGGTGCTTTGTGACCACCTAGAGGGGTGGGATAGGGAAGGTGGGAAGGAGGGAGACGCAAGAGGGAAGAGATATGGGAACATATGTATATGTATAACTGATTCACTTTGTTATAAAGCTGAAACTAACACACCATTGTAAAGCAATTATACTCCAATAAAGATGTAAAAAAAAAAAAAAGAAAATTATGCATTGCCAGAATGACGACCAAATAACAACCCATAGCACTGTATGAAGAAATGTTAAACACACGTTAGAAAAGTGGAAATAGTTGGATTGCATGATACATGCGAGTATACGTTTTAATGTAGGGATATATCTTTGAATTATTGGTAAGTGACAAAAGTTACATGCAGAGTAAATATATAGTATAATCCATTTCCATTTTTAAAAGGAAAGAATATAGATGTATATAACTATTCATATATATAATATATTCACATATAATGTGTATATTCATATATATGTACATGTTCATATGAGTACAGATAAATATTGGTGTAAATGGATGATTCATATCAACATTTAATAGAGTTAGATGGGGGTGAGGGAGTAATTATCAGCTCTTTATACAACTTCGTATATTTTTAATTTGTTGTAATGAACATGTGTTACTTTTATAACTTGGAAATAGGTTCCTTAAAAACTATAAATAAAAAGAATTTTAGAATAAATGGATCTTTTTAAACAAGCAGCTTGTCACATGAAGAATTCATATTAATCCTTTTGCATGAATATTTTAAACAGGTTACAACATTCAGTAAAGTTTAACCTGCACACTAATGGCGTAATCTTACAAAAATAGGCTGTAACTGGAAAACAGAATGGAAAGCATCCTTAAAAGCAAAAGAGAAATTGAATGTAGAGTTTCACCTGATATTCCTGATATTCAATTCTGGATTGGAAACTGACATTTAAAGGGAAAAAAGTCATTGAAATCAGATCTGCTGTTTTAGTAAAGCCAGCACTAACTAAACTGGGTTTTTTAAAATGTATTTGTGAGAAAGCTTGAGATGGTTATTTTAATAGTGAGTCACTACTAAGTAACTATATAGCGTTCAACATTCAATTAAGTCAATCAAATTTTGATCTTTCAAGCAGGTAAATGCACACCATGTGTAGACACAGCACATTATACTTCTCCATTTAACTTGTGTGCAAGATTTTCTATTCAAAGAATGTTTAAGTATGTCTGACACAACATGCACACACACACACACACATAAACACACACATAGGGTTATACATCTACATCCTTCATCAAAATGCAAATATGCCTTCACTAGGCATACTGTTGAGATATAAAAAGACAGAGCCTACTTTGGCGTGAGGATCAACTACGAGCTTTACTCCTGCTCAACTGCTGCTTGTCAATAAACTGGACCTTAGAAGTTCTGCTGGAAGCTAGAGTTGAAATTCTTGTATAATGAACTTGTTGCCATGACTTTAGGCCCAGTCACTGTGACAAACTGAAAATCTGATCTATGCTTTAGGTAGTAAAATGATAACCTAAAGATAAGACTGGGGTCTTGATTAGTTGTGTCATTTTTTCCCCTTGTTCTAAAAAGTCTAGACCCATAAAGTGGAAGCTCAGGATTCCATGCCAGAAAGGGTGCACCCACAAATTATGATTACTTTCATATTTTCCAAAGATATTCATGAATAGTAGATTACCATCAGGTAGTTTTGGATAAATGTTAATTTAGTTTCCTATTTAGAGTCCATTTGACAAGGATGCAAAGGTTGTGGATAGGAAAACTGAAATAAAGACAACCTGAAAGTTAAAATATTTGACAATAAGATTTACTAAATATCAAGTCTGCAAAATTTTGCAAACTGTATGATGTAAATTGCCTTGATATGATGGATGCTTTTTAATGGGGAAAAAAAAATTAAATCTCTGGTTTTACATTTTAAATTTGTAAGATGTTTGGCCTAAATAGAGATAATTTAGGAAATTCCACAAACAGTTTAAAAAGAGCTGATAGTAGTACAAAGCTCAAAGTAGATATTAACAGTTTTGATCCACCCAATTGATCACATAAACAAATGAACCATCTAACACCTCAATGTATATGAGATAAACATTTATCTTTACATCAAAATGATACCAATTCATTCTTTGATATAAAAGTATAAATTATTTTAAATTATGAAAACCCTAAAGTTAGAAAAGGCAAATTTATTTATTTATTATATAGTAAACATAAAATAGAGATACAGTTTTATACCAATTATGTATAAATTTGCTACATTTTAAGAAATATTATTGAATAATGAGTGTGCATGTGTGAAGTCATTCCTTTTCCTATCTACCTAATTGTCATTTCTCTCTTATCTGAGTGTAAGGTACACACACATATGGGAATTTTTACATACTGTGAGTTGCTGGGTTTTCTAGGTTCAGAATACTTTAAAAAAAATCTCTTAATAATTTCAAATTGTTGGATCATTAATTCTGGCCATAAAAGCACCTACATTAATTTAAGCCTTGGCAAACATTAAACCAGTAAATAATTTAAGCATGGGCCATCATGCTCTGCTCCTCTTCCATTTTTTTCTCAGCATCTTAAAGGATTTTGTTTATATAGTTATCTCTCAAATAAATTTCTTAAGATGACCTCAAATTCCCATATGTTTGTGTGTATATGTCTCTGTGTGTATGTGTGTGTGTGTGTGTATGCCCATGTGTGTGAGTGTAGGGTGAACTAAAGAGGCAAATAGAGTAATCACTAGCTAACTACCAGGTTTCCACCAAATTCTCCCACAGTTCACAGTCAACTCATACTTAAAATGCCATTTAGGCATTCTCTTTCAGGCTAAAGAGGGGAAAAGCTTATGCTTTTTATTTGCTTCTTGTAGATAATTAAAATTTTATTATTCACACTAGCACGCTATTGATGCTTTGGCTGATCCTTTAAACATCTGGCCTACTGCTTAAAATGTATGGAGTGCACTGACGCCAACCCGTGCTGATAATCAGAGGACCTTCAATTAAGTACTACAAAGCAACCAATGATGAATGAGAGAAAAGACGGTACAAGTTTGCCAAAGAATTCTTTCATAGTCTGATTCTCAAAAGCAATTAGAATCCCTTCTTTTGGCCTTGGAGTTAATGAAGTTTCATTAAGATTTAAATTTCTAATGATTCCAAGGATTTCAAACTTGAGAAGTTGAGCTGATTGTCTACGTAATAAATCACACCACAGGAACATGTCAAAAAGACTAATGCAAGTTCTCTGCCATCCAAAGTTGTGTTTCTCCTTGTCAGTGCTATGTGAACATACATAATTGCTTTCTTTTCTTGAAGCAGCTATAGCCAAAGACCCACTGTTATTAAACTCTATTTCTCTCTGTTTAGAATTTGTCAAATTATAATTTCAAGGCTGTGACTGAAACTAGTTCTAGTCTATAAAAGAAGGTTTGTTCTAATAATTGAATGTGATGTGAATTTTTAAAATTTGCTACTTTCTTCACACTAAACTAATTTGTTTAAATGAGGAAATGAAAACAGGTATAACAATCTAATATCAACGACCCCTAACGTTTGATGTTTGAAAGTAATGTTTAACTTGATAACACAGACATTTCTTTTCTTGATAGAAAGCTAAACACAGTGTGTGTGCGTGTGTGTGTGTGTAAAGCAAAATCTATATCTAGTATGTATATATTTGTACATATTTATACATATATAAATATATATAGTATATAGTTGGGTACATATTGCCTGTGTTCAGGGGAGCTTTGAAGTTTTTACTCCCACTTATATTTAGGACCTCTAAACACTGCTCCTCTGAATTTGACATCTAATGGGATGTCTTTAACAAGCAAAAACATATTAATTACCTGGATTTCATAAATCAAACCATCAGTAAAATATTGTTGCATTTTCACCCTAAATTGCCTAGGAGGGCAATATGCCAAGATGGGAAAAAATATGCAAGTATACTAATTAGGAGCTATTTGTTTAGCATATTAGCAACAGGACAGTAGGTAACCACAGAGGGTACACACAGGGAAGGAAAAGGGGAGACTGGAAACTAGACCCGAAGACAAACATAGAACTGACTATCCCATGGGTGTGATCCGGAACAGAATTTGTTTCTTGGACACAATTAAGATTATCTAGTCCAATCAGATGTCTAAGAACGAGGCAGACCCTAAAAGCTGCTGAATAAGCTGAACCATGCAGTTTATCAGAGGGTTATGAAGTTGGGTCTACAAGTTAGTATACTATATGGGCATCCTGGACTCACAAAACCAAATAGATTCTGTGTAGAGGGGTGGGATAGGGAGGGTGGGAGGGAGGGAGATGCAAGAAGTAAGAGATATGGGAACATATGTATATGTATAACTGATTCACTTTGTTATAAAGCAGAAACTAATACATCATTGTAAAGCAATTATACTCCAATAAAGACGTTAAAAAAAAAACAGTATTGCAGTCTCTGTGGAAACCTTAGTAGAAAGGGCAAATTCTAAACTACCTACAGTGTTTCTTAACTATGTAACACTAAGTCTGGTAAGGACTTGGGCTGCCCAGAGCTCATTAAGTGAACAAATAAATAGGTGCAGTCTAAAAAGTAAATCTCTGTCATTTATATCATGCTTCCTAAGAATATCACTCGCTAGGAAGAAGAATAAAACTTACCCTTGAAGGCTGTAAAAATCCAATATGAGAAAGCAAATATATTACCTGATCTTTTTATTTTCTATCATCACTTTCTCTTCAATGATAAGGATGAAGAAAAATACTAAAGGTAATCCAAAACTTGTTAGTGGTTGCTCTGAAATTGATTTCTCCATTCTCTTGGCATTTACTAGCATTATTTCAATTCCATAGCACAATCTAAGAACTCTATAAGATAAATCACATTGTAAATGAATTATATTACCATGGGCTTGCCCGTTATTTGTGCAAGTGGCTTTATCTGCCTTGCTTGCTATTAAATGTAGTTTATGGACAACTTGGCCTTATATTTTCCCTCTACTTGATTTTTGTAAATTACTCTCCATCTTGTGTTGAACCCTGATATATGTGACATGATATGTAATATTTAAAAACTCCTTGCCCTCCAATCACATATTTTTCTTATTATTTTAAATTCAATTGGTTAACATATTTCCACAATACTTTAAAATTCTGCTTTTAGTTGAGATTTTTTTTACATCTTTATTAGAGTATAATTGCTTTACAATGGTGTGTTAGTTTCTGCTTTATAACAAAGTGAATCAGTTACACATATACATATGTTCCCACATCTCTTCCATATAGCAGTATTTCATATAGTCAATTTCCCCTTTAGGAGGAAACAATCTAATGAATAAGAATTTGTGCCTTTTACTTTTTAATAATGCCTTATAATTAGAAAAGAATATGTTTCAGAGAAGAATTTCCAAAACCTAGAGGGGCCCATATTCATTGTGATCTTCCTTGACTAATTATTTCCGTAAGTGTTATTTCAAGTAAAGGTCTAAGTAATTCTTAACTTCTTATCTGTATTTTTTTCTAAATTAGTGCTTCAAATATATTTTAATCAATGTAAAATAACCCAGGATATACTCACTATTTATCATGTATACTTTAAGGAAATTTGGCTCAAGAAAGGCTATCCTCTGATGAGGTTTCCTACTGTGTTCAATAATCTAGTAACTGCTTATTAGAAATCTAAGAGCAATTAGCCATGTTTGAAAATCTTATGTA
Organism: Lagenorhynchus albirostris; assembly: GCF_949774975.1. Classification (NCBI taxonomy): domain Eukaryota; kingdom Metazoa; phylum Chordata; class Mammalia; order Artiodactyla; family Delphinidae; genus Lagenorhynchus; species Lagenorhynchus albirostris. The sequence goes on along the minus strand of NC_083116.1, from coordinate 104,082,501 downwards.
GTCTGGATAAAGAATCTTTCCAGATTTGGTTTATTTTCCTAGTTTCCCCTTTTCCTTTAACATGTAGCTTTGTCATCTTATAGTTTTGCCATTTCCTACTTTTTAGGGTTTTATATCCCTAGTGTTTTATACTTTACACAGTACCAACATGACACCTTTTGAAGTAGGCAGAACTCCTATCATTGATGTTGTTTGCCAAAAAAGGTTGAGAATTAGCCCAAGATTAACCAACAAATAAATGACATTGTTGGAAAAAATTTGATGATTACGACAGAAAAAGATCAGAAGAGCAGAATGCTAAATTCATATATGACAAAATTGTACTCAGGACTTCACCTATTTCTTAAAGAACCAGGATGGTAAGGATTCTTGAAGTAAGACTAGAAAAGCAACCCTTTTAGCTCCTTTTTCCAGTATTCCTGAATATGCTATATGAATTGTTTATTTTCTTAATTGGAAAAATGCTACAGAGTTTTTCTGTCCCTCACTGAAAGTTACTTAGGAAGAGGCATTAATTCTTTTGGTTCACTAGGGTGTCATTTGGCAAATTACTATATGTGAGCAATAAATCACAGAGTTGGAAGATGCCCTGAGAAATTCTCTAGGTTTATTCTTTTGCCTTCTGGTAAATTAGCAACTTATTGAATTCAACAAGTGTATGCATAGTTTCGTACTATAAACAATATGACTACAAATCATGGATAAACTATTTCACAACCCCATCTTTATGAAAGTTTGCCTAAGCATATACGGTATGTATTTATATTTAAAACTATGGCTAAAAGTCCTGAAGGACTACAAAGAAAACTCAACCATCCCATTTGCAAAAGGATCTGATTAGTTGCTCTTGCTAACACTCTTTTAAGTTTTCAAAAACTAGATAATCAAAAGTGTTAAAAAGAGACAACAGATACTTTATAACTTACAGCATAACAGAATGAAATTGAAAAAAATTATGCTTACTGAAATGATGAAATATCATTTTGAATTGATACACATATAAAATTTTGATTGAGATATATTTTTACATCTCCAAAGAAAGAGTATAGCATAACTATAATTATCCATTCCAACCACATATTGGCATAATTATTATCTGACCTTAAAATAAAAAAATACAAAATATTAGAACATTTTTACAACTATTTTAGGAATTAATTACATAAAAACAATTGTTTGATTATACTCCATAAGGACAAAATAAATTTTAAGATAAAAGCCTATACAGTAACTTTTTTCCTCAGGTAAGAGACTAGATAAGCACATGAAAAATTCTCAAAATTCCTTTTGATTAGAAAAAAAATTATTTAATCCACCATTTAAACTATATCATTTAAAGAGCTGTGGTTCTAAACAACAGCCATGAAATGGAATATTACTTTATGATGCTATTTATCTGTTCATATACATGTCGTACCTCTCCAATGCAATTTTAGAACCAATGAAGAGTAGGTCTAAGCCCTCTGCATTCCCCAGAGCGAGTACATTGGAACAGGTAATATATTCTCAAAACAATGTGGGATGATGAAAAATTGCATTCACTACCTAAGGGATGAATAAAAGGGATACTAGTGGAACATTTTGAAAAGAGATTGATTACTGATATTTCACTGAAAAACATAGTGTCAGCAAAACACAGCCTATGGGGCACTCCCACCTGCCACCTATGTTATATGGCACACAAGCTAGGAATGTTTTTCACATTTTAAATGGTTGGGAGAAAAATCAAAGGAATAATAATATTTCATATTTTGAAATATGAAAATTAGATGAAATTCAAACGTCAGTGTCCATAAATAATGTTTGATAGGAACAAAACTCATGCATTTTCTATGGCTGTGTTCACATTACAAGAGCAGAGTTGAGTAGTTGCAGCAGAAACTGGATGACCTGCAAAGTCTAAAGTATTTACTATCTGGTCCTTTATAGAAAAAGGCTGTCAACTCCTGCTTTAGGGGAAAGCATGTACAAGGAGGTAAAAGTGAAAAGGAAAACCATATTCTAGTTGGACCCCAAGAGTTCAATTATGGAAAGCGAAGGAAAAAAAAAACAAAAAACAGAAGTGGGGAGGAAAACTAAGTAGAATGGCCTTTGGAAATTTAGTCATAGAATTCATATTCACATCCTTACACTGTTATGAAATTACAGAACGAGGAAATTTTTGCTTTCAGAGGATTTCTGAATAGACGGTAGAGGGAAAAAGCAATGAAGAGAGAGAGAGGAGAGAAGAGGGGTATAAAACTGCTCAGAGAAAGCTCTAATGTTGGAAACATAAAGGAAGTTCCTGTTACTTCATTGTTCTGCTCCATTTCTTTCAAGCTCTAAGCATAAGTAACTTTTAATGGTAAGTAAACATTTATTCTCTTCATTCTTAAAAAAAAAAAAGACAGAGTGGGACCTACTTGTAACATTAAACATGGACTGTAAAAATAACTCTTCCATATATGGAATTTTTCAACGGAAGAAACTACCCAAGCCCAAAGGGTATGTGCAGAGGTTCTATAATAATAATGGAATAGAAACAGTCACAATTAAAACACACACATAGGGCTTCCCTGGTGACGCAGTGGTTAAGAATCTGCCTGCCAATGCAAGGGACATGGGTTCCAGCCCTGGTCCGGGAAGACCCCACATGCCGCGGAGCAACTAAGCCTGTGCACCACAACTACTGAGCCTGCACTCTAGAACCCGCCAGCCACAACTACTGAGCCCATGTGCCACAACTACTGAAGCCCGAGCTCCTAGAGCCTGTGCTCCGCAACAAGAGAAGCCACCGCAATAAGCCCGTGCACTGCAACAAAGAGTAGCCCCCGCTCACCGCAGCTAGAGAAAGCCCGTGTGCAGCAACCAAGACCCAACGCAGCCAAAAATAAATAAATAAGCTTAAAAAATAAATAAAACACACACATACACTCTCACACATGTACATGCTTTCAGTAAAATCATTCCTGTGAACAAATCAAATCAAATTAGGGTATTAGTGGGCAAACATGGAAATATTATTTTCTGCCAAAGGTTTATTTATTGGGGTATTACAACTGTCTGAAAAACTAAAATTCTAACAAAGACTTTCTTGTGAAATTGTTGTTAATCTTCCAACTTCCTACAGATACATCATTTTACACCCATAGATTTCCAACCCTTCTAGTCACCATAATGTTTCAGTGGAAAAAATGGATACTTTGGGATTCTACATTTAATCTTTCAATTATTCTAAGGAAGTAATGTCTTCCTAGTGTTTATGGATTCCATTCAACAAATAGTCATTTAGCATTCACTGTATGTGAGGCACTGTGCTGGGTGCTATGAGACATACAAAGGAATGCAAAGTGCTGGCCCTCCAGAGGATCATAACCTGATCATAACCTGTCTGTAGGAAGACAGGTGTGCAAGTAACTACGATACAAGGCAGATGGAGATCAATGCTTTAATAGAGCTACACCCCTGGTGGGAAATTTCAGATGACTTCATGAGATTTTGGGTTTGGGCTATAAAGGAAACATAAGACTTCCTTAAGATGAGGTCCAGTGAAGAACACTCTAAGAAGACATGATTACACTACAGAGGCATGAAAGCGTAGGGTGTTTTCAGCCTCACTCCCTGATACATAAACCATGGTAGGTTAATATTAATAATAACCATTATTAATGAGCTCCCTAGGGAATTCTACTGTAGAAGTTCTGCAAACTGCACTTTAATCTATGGTATTTGTCAAAAAATAGAGTAGGGAAGAAGAGTAATAAGGTATAGTAATGAAAACCATTGTTTTGTGATAACGAAATGAGAAAGCAAGTCTAAGTTTGTATAAAGAGGAGGGAGGCAAAGGCACAGTGTAATTGTCGGTGAAGACAATGAGTGCCTTATGATGTCCATCTGTATATTTAAAATCAGCTTAAATTGATTCCATTAAATAAATTTCAAAAACTGGCAAAACTAATCTATACTGTTAGAAGTCATGATAGTACTTATCTATGAGTGTAGCAATGAAAGACTGCAAGGAGGTACCAAGGAGTCTCTGGGGTGCTGCTAAGGTTCTGTTTTCAATCTAAGTGCTGGTTACAAGAGTGCGCTTAGTTTGTGAAAATTCATCAAAATGTACCTTTATATTATGCATGCTTAAAGTTTTAAAAATTAGGCTGGGTGGGTATATTTCAACTAAATGAAAACATCCTATAATTATCTTATTAATCTCATGAAGTTTAATAATTTAATATCTCTTTCAATTCTATGAAAGTCATGCAAATTTGATATAATGGAACATAAGATAGAAATGTTCAAAAATACTTTAAGATCATTTTAGTGGGGGAAAATAAGTTATTGGAGTTTCCTTGCTAACACTTTAAACTCATCAGATTGAGATTCACCATTCTAAACTCTATTATTTATCACTGTCTTATTCTGCTGTATCTCTCTACAGTAAAACTTGAATGAGTTGTCTATAATCTTTGTATATCTATTTTCCAATCTCATATTATCTACTCAGACAACTCTGTGGCCCTTCCAATCCCACCATTCCACTGAAACTACTCTTGTCCAGATCATCGAAAACTGCATGTTGTCAAATCCAATGATTACTTCTCTCTTTATTTTATTGAGCCCCTCATAATATTGCATGCTGCTATTCCCTCCCTCCTCCTCTAAGACTTTCTTCTTGTGTCTCCCATGTTATCACACTCTCCTGATTCTCCTCGTAATTCTCAGTATTCTATGTTGAATGCCCCTCTTCTGTTACACTTCTAAATATTTGAGTGCCTCAGGGCTTCATTCTGAGACCATTTGCCTTCTTTATCTATACACTTACTCTTGGAGATCCCTAGTATCATGCTTTAAACAGCTCCTTAGTATATATCGCCAGCCCCAAGCTCTTCCCTGAAATCCAAATTCACATTCAGTTGCCTATATATATATATATATATATATATATATATATATATATATATACACACACACTTTTCCAGATTCTTTTCCATTATAGGTTATTAGAAGATATTAAATACAGTTTACTGTGTTATATAGTAAATCCTTGTTGTTTATATTTTTTATATATAGTAGTGTATAACTGTTAATAGTATGATAATCTCTAGGTCCATCCATGTTGCTACAAGTGGCAATATTTCATTCCTTTTTCATGGCCAAGTAATAGTCCATTGTGTGTGTGTGTGTGTGTGTGTGTGTGTGTGTGTGTGTGTGTGTGTGTGTGTGTGTATACACCACATCTTCTTTATTCATTCCTCTGTTGATGGACACTTAGGTTGCTTCCATGTCTTGGCTACTGTAAGCAGCACTGCTATGAACACTGGGGTACATGTATCTTTTCGAATTAGATCTTTCGTCTTTTCCAGATATATGCCCAGGAGTGGGATTTCTGGATCATATGGTAACTCTAGTTTTATTTTTTTAAGAAGCCTCCATACTGTTTTCCATAGTGGCTGCACTAATTTATATTCCCACCAACGGTGTAGGAGGGTTCCCTTTTCTCCACACCCTCTCCATCATTTATTATTTGTAGACTTTTTGATGGTGGCCATTCTGAGTGGTATGAGGTGATACCCCATTATAGTTTCGATTTCCATTATTCTAACAGGATTTTCTAAGGAAAATCCAATAGCGTTGTGGATAGGGGCCCAGAGCTTTCTCATGTATTGAGGTACCTGACAAAACAAAATAGCAGGGACATTCCACAAAACAATTCAATACTTGACTATATTCTTTCATCCAAATCTTCGAAGAGAGCGAAGAGAGCTCAAATCTCCAACACTTAGGAGATAAGCCATTTAAAACCAACATTTCACTTATAACTTCTGTTTGCTCTTCTGTTTTGGTCTTCATGGCAGCCACACCTGTACGTTTACCTATACAGACTTCCTAGAAACCTTTGTGAATGGAATATACACAAAATTATTTGGTTATACTTCCTATCAGGCTTACAAAACTTTGCTTTTTCTCTTTCCAAAGTTCTCCTTCTACTTTTTCACAAATAGGGCTGCCACCTCCACCTTAAATCTTATATATTCTGAATTTTCTTTTTGTCTGTAATTGTATTTTGTTGAATTGTTCTTTTCTAATATTTAAGCTGAGCTATAAATTTAATTTGTAATTTAAATACTAGAATTATAATTTATATGATTTAAGTATAGTTTCAATATTTTCCACACTCACTGTAGGTTAATGAAAAGGCTTTGGAACTTATTTAATTAAAAACAGGAAGTAGTAAAAAAAAAAAAGACTATACATTGAGTCAGTGTGTGAGTGTGTGTGCATGTGTGTGTGTTTCATATGTGCAGAGATGTCACATATGTTGGGCTTTTTGTGCACTGCATAAAGACATCCAACCCAAAGCAGGGTGGCAGGTGTCAAAGCCAACACATACTTCCGTCTCTAGGTCATGTGCCTTGAATCAGGGCTTCATCCCATCACCTCCAGCCCCCAGGCCGCGGTACCTTTTTCAAATGTGTAGAGGGAACGTATTATAATTAATCATCAAGCCAAAAGGGGTGACCTTTATAATTCACACCAAGATTCTGGATATGCCAAAAACAGACCTGCACGTGAGTAAAGTCTATTTTCAAAGATTATTACTAAGATACTTATTCGAGATTAAAGGTAATAGGCACAAGCAGTATCTGCTTTATAAATAGGCAATGATTTCAAACTGAATTTGAACATCAATTGTTTGCAGTAGAGAACCAATGAATAAATAGTAGCTCAGTTGCCAGCTCAACCACTGAATCTAACTTAAGCTATTTTAGTAAGTGAAGTTGACTCGTTATTAGGAATATGAAATTCAGGGAGCAACAATTCCACTCAGAGAACAACAATGATGCTCTGAAATGGTGTCTTAGAAGTAGGGAGAGTAATAATAGAGCCACTGAGTATGGTGGCATAGGTTGTAAACTGATACCAAAGGACCCAGCTGAGAGGGGTAGAGAAGCTGAAACATTCAAGCTGTGGAACCTGGCCCGGGATCTATCTGCACAGAGGAGGGACCACTATTTTGTAGCTCTTAAAGGATCTATATGGGCTTGCAGACATCCTGAGTATTTGGGTTACCATTTTGACCACACATTCCAGAAAGGCAACGGAAATTATTCTGAGAGATGGGGTACTTGCCACAAGTTTGAAAAAACAAATCTTCTGTAACCTGAGCATTAATTGCAGAAAATATGCTTATTTTAAGTGAAAAAATATGCACTTAAATATGTATAATTATTTGTCTACAGTTGTATTAACAATTATACATTTAAACAAAATTATATATGGACAGATAAATATGTACATATATATAGTAGCACTCACAACTGTGACTTTATCTAGCAAAAGTATAGATCACTAACTTTACCAACTGTATACTTATGATATCTGGCAATATCTACTATAACTAAATGTGTATAATGTACCCTAAGACCTGGCAAACTCACTTCTAGGGATATACTCATCAGAAATATTTAAGTCTTTATACTAACAGACATATTAGAATGTCCATAGCAGCACTATTCATAATAACTCAATCAACAATAGAACTCTTAAAAGGGAACCCTCCTGCACTGTTGGTGGGAATGTAAATTGATACAGCCACTATGGAGAACAGTATGGAGGTTCCTTAAAAAACTAAAAATAGAACTACCATATGACCCAGCAATCCCACTACTGGGCATATACCATGAGAAAACCATAATTCAAAAAGAGTCATGTAGCAAAATGTTCATTGCAGCACTATTTACAATAGCCAGGACATGGAAGCAACCTAAATGTCCATCAACAGATGAATGGATAAAGAAGATGTGGCACATATATACAATGGAATATTACTTAGCCATAAAAAGAAACAAAATTGAGTTATTTGTAGAGAGGTGGATGGACCTAGAGTCTGTCATACAGAGTGAAGTAAGCCAGAAAGAGAAAAACAAATACCGTATGCTAATGCATATATATGGAATCTGATGAACCTAGTGGCAGGGCAGGAATAAAGATGCAGACGTAGAGAATGGACTTGAAGACACGAGGGTGGAAGGGGAAGCTGGGGCAAAGTGAAAGAGTAGCACTGATGTATATACACTACCAAATGTAAGATGGATGGCTAGTGGGAAGCTGCTGCATAGCACAGGGAGATCAGTTTGATGCTCTGTGACCACCTAGAGGGGTGGGATAGGGAGGGAGGGAGGGAGGCTCAAGAGGGAGGGGATATATGTATACATATAGCTGATTCACTTTGTTGTACAGCAGAAACTAACACAATATTGTAAAGCAATTATACTCCAATAAAGATGTAAAAAAAACCAACAACAATAGAACTCTTATACTCAGCCAATGAAATATTATGCAGCCCTGAAAAGGAATGTTCAACCATTGCATACAAGAGAATGGATGAATCACACAACGACAGTGATCTAAAAGCCAGACACAAAAGATCATATATGATCTGATTCAGCACAACAAATAGTAGGGCAAAACCAATCTATGCTGTACAAATCAGATTAGCGATTACTCTTGGGGGATTAATGACTAGAAGGTGAACTGTCAGGCTTCTGGAGTGCTTTTTTGTTTTGTATCTTTACGTAGGTGCTGTTTACATAGCTGTGCTCAGTTTGCAAAAATTATATTGAGCTATATAGTTGTGATAATATGCACTTTTCTGTATGTATATACATTTCAATAAAACTTTTTTAAACGTATAGGTCTCTAAGATGCTGGAATATCATAGTTTCTATCTTTTTAGTGTTGCTATGAAATGTATCCTGAGTCAGATGTCTCATATATATTACCTTTAACCCATACAACAGGGCTGCCCAGTCAGTATGATTATCCCCATTGTACAGGTGATTCAGGCTTTTACACAAAAACTGAATACATTTATTGGCTCCCATACTTCGTGGGAAAAAAGTGGGGCATCATCAATATGGATATATTAATATGAATGGTCACCCAGTTTCCCTGATTATTGAGGAGTGTAGAAAAGACATCCTTCCTTGAGGCCAATCTTCCTGAAAGTGCACTGGCATGTGAATAGTGATAGTACACTCTAATTTACATGCTTATTTGCCTGTGTCAACAATCTAATTAAGATTTCTTTCTGCATAGTAAATTGGTCTAATTTTAATTCACAGTGCCAAAGAAGAGAGGCTTCGGGTAAACAGAACACAAAACAGCTTCAGAAAAAAACAAAAACAAAAAAACTAAGGTATCCTGTAGCTCCAATCACAGTGCGTTGACAAGGAATGCTTTGCACAGATCATGGACATTATCTCCCCCAAATCCTCCGAAGTTAAAGTTCATCACAAGTCTCTTAGTTTTTTGGATGCTTTATTTCATAGCCTATTCACTTTTTTTTTTTTTTTTTTTGCGGTACGTGGGCCTCTCACTGTTGTGGCCTTTCCCGCTGCGGAGCACAGGCTCCGGACGCGCAGGCTCAGCGGCCATGGCTCACGGGCCCAGCCACTCCGCGGCATGTGGGCTCTTCCCGGACCGGAGCACGAACCTGTGTCCCCTGCATCGGCAGGCGGACTCTCAACCACTGCACCACCAGGGAAGCCCACCTATTCACTTTTAATATTTTTCTTTTTTAAGAATTGACAGGACAGTACTATCATTATAGAGTATCCTTTCCTTTAATGACCGCCATTCTCTTGTAATGACCAGGAAAAAATATAATGCAAAGTGAAAAAATGATTCACAAGTTGTGATAATGAAAGAGTTAATATTACAGAATTTTCCCCTTAATTTATCCACTGATATAAGAACGTACATATAATTCTTCGAGAAAAAGAATAAAATGGATATTGACAAAATTTCCCAGAAGAACTTAAAAATTTGAAAGTTAAGTTAGCAAAGCTGTCATTGAGTCATTATTTCAGGGTCTTTTTTTTTCCGAGATGAATCTCTGAATTACATTTGAAAAAATGCTACACACATTCAGCAGTAACATTTATTTCTTTAAGTTATTAACTAAGTTATTAGGCTATAACTCAAGATCTTCTGGGATTACTAAAGGACGACACAGAAGCACCAATTTAATGAAATTGAAGAAAAAGATACATAAAAGTAGAAACATGATTTGGATATTAAAAAATAACATTCATATGGAGCAACAGAAATTCTCATATGTTGCTGATGGGAATGCAAAATGGTACAGCCACTTTGGAAGACAGTTTGGCAGCTCCTTACAAAACTAAACATACTCTTACATTATGATCCAGTAATTGCACTCCTTGGTATTTATCCAAGGGAGTTGAAAACTTATGTTTACACAAAAACCTACATATGAATGCTTATAACACCTTTATTCATAACTGCCAAAACTTGGAAGCCACCGAGATGTCCTTCAGTAGGTGAATGGATCAGTAAATTGTGGTACATCCAGACAATGGGATATTATTCAGCACTAAAAAGAAATGAACCACTAAGCCATGAAAAGACATGGAGGAAACTTAAATGCATATTACTAATTGAAGGAAGCCAGTCTGAAAAGACTACATACTGTATGATTCCAACTATAAGACATTCTGAAAAAGGCAAAACTACGGGCACAGTAAAGAAGTCAGTAGTTACCAGGAGTTGAGGGAGTGGGGGAAGGGGAGGAATGAACAAGTGGAACACAGAGGATTTTTAGGACAGTGAAAATACTCTGTATGATATTACAATGATAGATACACATCATTATACATTTGCACAACCCACAGAATGTACAATACAAAGAGTGAGTCCTGAGGTAAACCATGAACTTTGTGTGATTATGTGTCGATGTGGCTTCATCAGTTGTAACAAATGCACCACTCTGGTGAGTGATGTTGATAATAGTGAAGGCTATGCATGTGCGGGGGCAAAGAGTATATGGGGAATCTCTGTATCTTCCTCTCAATTTTTCTGTGAAACTAAAACTGCTCTAAAATTTGTCTTAAAAAAATAACATCGAGTTTCTCCTTACTGATATATTGTGTTGTGCACTGTAGTTTTTGCCCCAACATTCATTCCTCCATAGTCTAAGTCAATCAGACCTGGAATTCTCCTGGTGACTGGTTCTGGATTAAGAGGGGTCTCATGTTCTAAACTGGTTCAACTGGATTGAAGAGAAACTAACATTCCAGAAATGGGGGGATAGGTTTTCCCTCTAGCTTATAGCCTAAAAGTCAACTTGTGACCACCTGGAGAATCCATGAGAATAAAGAGTAAGACCAGTAATCAAAGCATCCTTACACTTTGGAAAACTGGTCTTGTTTCTGGAGGATTCATACTCTGTTACATCTCCGGACAATGGGTCAGGAACATCTCTGGATATTTTAGGTACTGCTGGGAATACAGAGATGAATCAGACAGAATTCTGTGATGAGTTTCTCTGGAGAACAGTGACATTTGGTAACAGGTAATGAGAGTGGGGAAATTTACTACATTTTTTTGGATATAACCTCAGTCTAGGACATGACTGACCAATACTAGTTCTACAATCTTGTGGCAAATTATTTAACATAAAAGTCTTTTCTTCATATGTTAAATTAAGCTAACTAATACGTATAATGCAAGGACATACAGACACATGGACCTCTTTGAAGAAACACAATAATAGTTAATAGTTAATATTCCTAGAAGACTTCCTGTATGCCACATACTGTGTTAAGAACTAAATAAGTAATATCTCATGTAATCTTCACAGAAACACCATGGGCTAGACATAGTTATTCCCCAACTTTATAGTTGAGAAAACAGACTCAGAGATTTCAGCCACTTGTTCAAGGTCAGATAGGTAAAAGATGGTGAAGTCTGAAATGTAATCTCAGATATTTTTCCAAATTCAAGCTCTCAACCAGAAGCTCTTATTATCTCCAAAATATAGCAGTAGCTGGTATAAGCAGAGGACAAAGGCTATTTTATGAAGTGATGACTAAAGGAAAGATAATAGAAATCATTTATTTTAACTTTCATGAGATCAAAAAGAAGTGGGCTAACCTAGGTAGAGTAATAGAAGGAGAGAAGCTGATGGACAATGGGAAAGGATTGATTTTGAGGCAGAGGTCCTTCAAAGACTAAAATGGATAGTAAAATGAAAGAATCTGTGAACTAATTTTTCTTTCTTATGACAAAAGTTCCCTAGTTAAGCATCTACTATGTACTAAATACTGCTTGGCAACATCAGTACAAAAGTGAATGGCTCCAAACTCTTTCTTTTTACAGCATATAAACAAAGAATTTCAATCTGCTATGACAAGTGCTAAGATTGAGGTTCAAGCAGTGTGCAACTAGAACCCCAAGGAGAAACCACTGAGTGCTACCTATATGTGAAGGCAAGCAAGAAGAGGTTTTCTGGCCTAGGCTGAAACATGAGCTGAAAAGTGTTTTTTGCTGGAGATTCAATCAATAAGCAATACTTAGGTATCCCTTTTCCTAAAAAATGAATATGTATATTTAAAATTTACATATAGTAAAATTCACCCCTTTTGGGGCATACTTCCATGAGTTTTGACAAATGCACAGCCATGTTACCATCATAACAACTAAAATGCAGAACAGCCTCATCACCTTGCAAAAGTCTCTTTTCAACCAATACCCCCGTCCCAACTGATCAAAACCAATCCCTTTTAATCCATCTACTCTACTGTTCACTGTGTTGAAAGCAAAAGATGTTTAAATCCCTACACTTCTGAGAAGTTATTTAAAGCAGACAAGAACTACACACATAGAACACTTAGTGAAACATTTGAAAACCAGTTGGAATCCTACAGCTATTACTAGAAATAACAAGCCATACCTGGTGCTATAGAGTTCACAAAGGTTTTTCACCTACATTATCTTGTTAAATGAGCCCTCACCAAGAAACTCTGAGTTAAATAAAATCAATACAAAGAGATGACACAGTAGGATCTTCAAGAATTTACAACAAAGACTACCCTCATAGTGTACCTGGAAAAGTCAACACCAACTGCATAGATTTAGAAAGTTCAAGAAGTTCCTTGGGAGGCAGGTCAGATCACCTGCAGAGTAAACGCAGGAAGAGTAGGATTTAGATATTTAAAGAAAATGTGTGAAATGTACATTCAAATCTCTGACATAAAGGTGAACAAAGAGTGTCTTCATATTAGAGAAGGTTTCTCTCTACATAAAAGTTTGAGAAATGGGAAAGTGATGAGCACAAGTTTGTCTCTACTAGGAAATAAACCTCCCACTTTACAGCCACTAGAGTGGCAAACACATTTGCGAGACAGCATAATTCTTCAGGGTTTTCCACAGCCCCAGGGAAATGTTCTTCAAAACCACCTCATTCTATTGTTCTAATGCTGCAACTTCTGATCATAAAATCAGTTACTCTGGTAGACTCAAGTATTCTGTCCTTGAAAAGCTAGAACAAGTACTATAAATGAAAGGGTGCTCTTGTCTGGATATGACTTTTAATTTTAGCTTTTCTCTGGTAGGATAATCCAATCTATGTAAGCTGACCCAAAGCTGAGGGACAGATCTTGGCCAATGGAAATGGAGATGCTTCAACACAGGCCAGCCCATGAGGTACTGCCTGAGAAGTCAGCCAGTTGCCCTCTCTGATAGCTCTGCTCATATGTTTAATTTCCAGCAGCAGATATTACAAGAGGGAAGCATTCTGTCATTTGCCTATGATGAACGACCTAACTTTGGCTTAAAATGTAGCTCTTCTAACCAGAGTGCACACCCTTTCATTATGCCACACATCTTCCAGGCACAACGAGAACGTACAGGTGGCCTAATATCAGAAGATGATTTTTCAGAGACAGCAGAGAAGGCACCTTTGGAATATCAGTGCTCATTAACTGCTGGCTGATGGCTTTGACACACTATTAAGGAAATCCAGATTTTCTTAGTCTTTCTTTGCAACATCTCTGTTATTCTTAAATTGAATTCATATTCCATACATCAAAAACCACATCAAAGAAACACTAAGGAGAATTCTTCCAGAGTCATGGAAATGTATACCTTTTTCAGTGATAAGCAGTTTGATTATTAAAGGTATAAAAATATGACTGATAAAAAACACGGCTTATATGTTGAATAAATATTGTACCTAAATGCTGAAAGTTCAACACTGAGAAATAATGGAAGCTTTAGAAATCAATGCTCTGGAAATATCCCTATTTTAGAATACTCAAAGGGCTGCTTAAGCTTTCTTTCTTTTTTTTTTTTTTTGGCAGTTCTAATCTCCACAGGTTATCTACAGCCTGAGCTAACCTAAAGCCATCAGATTTCCTAAGTTCAAAACATTTCAAAATGGTCCTATCCACAGATCTTTAACGTGACAGTTCATAATCATGTTATTTAAAAAGACACAAAACATACGCTAGAATTTAAAAATACTATCCATATACTGAGAATATGAACTGATTAAATGATTACAAGAACTTCTCAAGAATTTCTGATAGCTAACAGTGAAGATGTTGATGAGTACAAGGCCTTAGGTTTAATTAATACTTCTGAAGAGGGAACTGTTTTCAAAAGAGCCAAAATTTAAATCTGATAATTGATCAGATTATCTGAGAAAATATTAATATCACCATATATGAAACGCCTAATTTTCCTTTGGTACACAGAACTTTCAAGAAAATACTATTCATTATTTCAACATCTGAGGTTTGCCTGGGGAGCAGCAGCATCCTTGGCAGAGTGGCTCATGATAGGGTTTGGTATCAAGATGAAAAGGCTGGCTTAGAGATATATTCTGGGTTCAATTTCCAGTGGTTTAAATGATTTCTTAGCATCAGATCATGCATGATAATGTGCCTCAGTCTAGTTGAGGCATGAGCAACTCCCAGCAGGCCAGCAGGGCTCCTAAATCCATCGGCTTATTCCACCTTCTGGAAACTTCTAGTGCATTCTTCCACCATTTACTCCAGCAGCAACAGCATAAAAGAGGGACACTTCAGATAAGGTCCCTTCTAGGTCTCTTTCTCTTTCAGTCCCATGGAGAAAAAGATACAATAGCAGCAAAAAGCAATGAACAGAATTTGTGTTTGAACCACGGCTAAATAGCTCTCTGATTAGAAATGAGCTTCCCTTGGTATTTCTGTCTTAAATAGTTGCAGGGGCTGGACTGTGAGCTTTACATAAGCTATCTCATTTATTTCATTTATCTGTACATGTTTAATTTAGAATAATGATGTACCATTAGATTTATGTAGAGACTCGAAACCTGAAAAATACTGTATTATACTATATATTGAATCATATCACATATCAGTAAAATAGCTGCAGAGTAGGTATGTGATTTTGTTTCCAATATATTTTTGGCTTTGTATTTTCTCAAAATGTTTAGCATATTCTTTTCATTTCATTTTATTTATTTTTTTTTTTAAGGAGCATGAAACTGACTTTAGAATTATTTAGGGAGAGAGCTTCTTTGGACTTTAGGGAAGGCTTCCTGGCTCTCTTCACAATTAAGAAATCAAGGTCTAATTATGCAAGATAACTAAGTAACAGTGACAACAACAAAACCATTCTTTTTATTATATTTTGGCTTTTTTTACACTGAGCCACCTTGTGCTCATTCACTTTGTTTCTACTGCTCACTGATTTTATTCCTTTTTAGAAGAACCTTTTTCTTTATATGCTGTTTCACCACCAATAATATTTTAGCTTTTGCATTCAACAGACTTACTCATTGGTGCTAGCTATAAAGTAAGCGAAGTTAAATATAATGGAAAGAATAATTTCTTAATATTCACTTAGTTTTCACAAGAGAATTCTTTAATTCTATAACTCAATGGTTAACAGCTGAGAATAATATGAAGTATTTACTATAAATTAAAGTACTAATTTCTTTTTTACTCAGGATCACTCAACTGGCTTATGCAATGCCATTTAAAAATCTATTAGAAGGTTATAAACAAAATGTAAATTATTTTATTAAAAATTTAAAAAGCAAGATAGGCCAAAAAATGCCAAACTAGAAATTACCTTTAAAATATTAAAATTGTAAAACACATCGAAATCCCTGGGAGGAAATTTAACACATGGGATGTATGACTCATCAACAGGCATATTATATAGTATATTATTTTGTGCGTTGATACATAGTTTTATTCCTCTTTTTCAATGGGATTAAAATGGGTTTGCTTTAGAATTAAGACAGTGACCTATAGAATTAAGAGTATGATATTGAATAAAATTATCTCTATGTTTAACCTAAAATAACACATGAAAATGTTTACAGATATTTTACAAAACAAAAACTGATTTGAAATATCATTTTTAACCTTCGTTTTAAAAACAAAATTTATCTAAATTTATTGGAGCTATTACTCAGGTAATGAAGAATTTATTTTAAGAAGTATAAAAAAGAACCACAATGATTTTATGCTCATTAAAATAATACTGCATAATTACAACTGATGAGGATAATCATGGCTTACAAGTTGTAATGTATACTCTCTTAGGAAATAATTTCAAGAGTCCCACTGATTATTAGCAGGTAAAAAAACAAAACAAAACAAAACTCAATGTTGCTAACAGACTGAAAAATCTTTCTGCACTTGGACTTTACTGAAGTGGTTAGTAGTGAGTATGGCCAACCATACTTCTAATAGGTTTCAGAGCAACTTATAAATGGTTCTTGAAATGGCACAAAATTTAGTGGCAATAGTAAATAAAAACATTTGTGAATATACTATGTCTGAGCTGTATATATGCTGGAGTTTCATCAATATTGCATAACTGAAGAGTCTGCCAAGATAATTCCTGATGCATATGTATTTTTCTTTATTTACCATACTCATACTGAATATATAATATTGTTAACAACCAAAATGTCTAATTACTTTTTGTGAAATATCTCAATATACAAATAAGGGAAATAGGAAGAAATGTTTATTAGAGTCAGTTTATTCTGATACACAGATCCTCCTTCAACAGCATTAAGAAATATAAAATACTCTCTAGTATAGGACTACCTTATAGAAAAACACTCCATTGCTGGATCATAGAGTGTTATCCTGAGATGCAAGGAAGAATCAAGCAAAAGTTACTAGGTTCTCATTATACTGAAAAGTACAGGCCTAAAGGTCACAGAAAACAAGAAAGAGGCAATATATGGTTTTCATTCTTAAGGATCTTCATTCAAGGTAAGGCTGTAAGTCAATGTATTCATAAAAGGATTCTTAGTGGCTTATGGCAGCACACAGTAAATACCAGATGAGTTATATAGGATTTAGAGGAAGAGGTGGCTTTTGTGGGTAGGTAGGGGAGGTCTTGACAGTGGCAGTGGGACTTGAGTGGGGGTCTTGGCATGATGGATGGTATTTGTAAATTGCATGAGGATAAATGGTGAGCAAGAGAGCCTTGAGGTGGAATAGCATGAGACAAGTTCAGAGGACAGTTAATTGCAGGTTTTGGATGATATGTCTAGAGATATATAATCAAAAGATTTCAAAAGGATTTGAAGAGCAGTCCTCCTTTCAGAGGCCTAGAGAAGTTGTATGACTTGAGCAAAAGAGTTCTGCCCTTTCCGAATCATGGTCCATTGCCTTGCACTACTTCCGCTTCTCTCTATCCTTTTATTTGTTAAAACATAAAATTATTTCATTTTTTGAAAATAATAATATTAGTGAGAATAATGTAAAATATCTCCATTTGGAGGAGGGGCTCTGTTTCAGATGGTGACGGTGGTAGTGGTGATGGTACTAATGAAAGAGATGATGGTGAAAGAGACGTGGTGAAAGAAGACCTGGTGAATGTTTACACAAGAGATGAAAGTGAAAAGCGTTCAAGATGGCTCTGTGGTTTCAAGCCCAAATTTTAAAAGTATATTTAACAGACAAGCAGAAATATGTCAGAATGACAGATTCTTTTAATATAATATGTTTCCATCAATACAATTATTTTGAGGAAATTAATTATTCTTTAGTTGTTTAAAGTATTCATTTTTCCTCCCCAAGAAAATCCTCAATTCCTTGAGAACAGGTCTGTCTATGAATCATCTGAAATCCTCCCCACAGGGCTGGCTAGTGGCTTTGGCAAATAGTAGGTGCTTAGTAAATTATGGATAAAAGTTGAACAGCAATGGCAATAATTATTTACATCAAAGTGCATTTTATTTCTTTATATATCACATGAAATAAAAAGCATTTTCTTATAAAATTATAAATGTAAATGACAACTAATTTAAAAATGTAAATCCTTCATTTCACTTGTTTCTTTTACATCATTTTCACAAAAACTTGTTTCTAATTTGATTTTCTATGGATTAAAACCATTTTTATGCAGTTGGAAGTGCATGATAATAATAATATCAATAGTAAAATATATAATAACAGTAGTAGCTGCTAGTATGTATTAAGCACTTAAGTACATATACTATGTGCCTGGCAAAATGACAAGCAGTTTTCATGCCTGTATGCTCTGCTAGATTATAACTTTTTTAAAGACAAGGATCATATTTTATTCATCTTTGTATCCCAAGTACATAGCATGATCCCTGACACGTTTCATGTGTAATCAAAATTTTAAAATGATAAATTCCCTAACTTTATGCTACATGTTTCACAGGCATTTGCTGATTTAATCATTCCAGCAACCTCATTTTACAGGTAGAGAGTCCAAAGCTTCAAAAATATAACCTGTCCAATGTCACACCGTTAGAAAGTGATGAAGTCAGGATTCAAATTCAGGTCTCTGACTTTAGAGCCCCTACAATAAAATACACCTCTCTGCTGTTTTGACATAGCTCTTAAATTAAAACACCATTAAATTATGCTCAATGGTTTCCATAACAGCTTCCAAGATTCTAGCCATGAGAAAAGTATTTATTATCAATTTGGATAATCCAAGAATTCTTATGACCAAGAAAAAAAGGGAGACATGGTTAGGAGACACTGATAAGAGTGGAAAGCTCTCATAAATAATAAAGTACATTCCAAGAGCTGTATTCACAGAATACAGCAAAATCAACCATTTCAAATATTCTGTTAACAGTGAATGGCCTGAACATAATGCAGACTCAATACTGTTACCATGTTAGAAAAGGGAAAAAAAAGGTATAGATGTCTCCTTGGTGAAGTGAAGGCTGAGTTACTTAGGCTCAGTTACATTTAACAGAAGGGTTATTAGGCACTTAATTTACTCACTTAAATCAAAACTCTACATCCATAGCATAAGCCAGTCAACCATCATTAAGATAAGCAAACTTTTCCAAGACTTTAGCATGCATCCAGGTGACTACCCTCCCCTGGTCTCCAGACATAATATATACTTGCATATTTCTAATATACTCAATTATTACTGTTTAAAATCTGCTAGAATACTGAGAGCTTTAATGGAATTGAGTTTAAATTACTTTAATAGCAAAAAATTCTCAAAAACAAGGTATTCAAGTGTACGCTACTTATCATTTAACTTCTACTAATGAATATTTAGTAGGATCAAACTTTCATATCCTAAGGACTACTACATATCGATACCTCTATGATGGGACCAGAAATATAAAATGACTTATTTAAACCATGAATGAACTCTAAGCTTAAAATTAAAGGAAAAAAAGTGTATATATATATATATATATATATATATATATATATATATATAAAATTCTCTCTCTATATAATTACTGTACACTTAATAACATATATATCTCATTTATATGCAAATAGTATAACTAAACTTCTAATGCTGACCTAGCACTTGACAGTGTACAAATTATTTTCTATATCATATTACTTAATTATGTTAACAAAGCCTATGAGATCGGCATTTTGTGCATTTCAAAGTTCAGAAAATAATTTTTTCCAAGTAAATCTCAAGTAGAAAGTGCTAGAGCTGGGGTTTAAACATCTGTCTTAAACCATTTTCAACATGGACCATGTCCTATTTTCACTCTCTTATTATTATTATTATTTATTATTTTTTTGTGTGTGTGGTACACGGGCCTCTCACTGTTGTGGCCTCTCCCGTTGCGGAACACAGGTTCCGGACGCGCAGGCTCAGCGGCCATGGCTCACGGGCCCAGCCGCTCTGCAGCATGTGGGATCTTCCCAGACCGGGGCACGAACCCGTGTCCCTGGCATCGGCAGGCGGACTCTCAACCACTGCGCCACCAGGGAAGCCCCACTCTCTTATTATTAACCAATGAAGTTTATATAAAAGTGACTCTGGGTTCAGGCTTTCTACCTCTTCCTCACACTACTAGCAGCTGGTTTTAGGGCAGCTAGACCAACACCAAAAATACTCAAAGAATATAATTATAAATAAAACAGTACATCTATTCAGATAATATGCTCTTTAAGGAAAAAATCTAAAGGGAGTCTTGAAGGTTATGTATGTATGTATGTATATATGTATGTGTGTGTGTCTGTGTGTGTGTAGTGTTTTTCTAGGGAAACAATAAAGCTTACTTACTAAAAAAATCAAAGTTAGCCATACTTCAAATGTCAGCCCATTCTACAGAAAAATTATTCATTTCTTCTACCTTAGATTTTACTGATTCTATAATGAGAACAGAAATGATCAAAATTATCAGTTTTATGCAAGGCACCATATTGATAGCATGGCCATTCTGCATTGCTAATAATCCAATCTTCATAAACTACCTTGTTTGACTCAGAGCATTTTCATATGAAGCCAGGTCTCTTTGTTGAAAAACACTGAGTTTTCTAATTCATTCTAGATCTATTCATGTTCCCTTTGACCACATGGAAAGTATTCACCATGTAATTTTAGCACTGTTTGCTCCTAGGACAATGTTTGGCACAGAGTGGTCGCTTAGTACAAGTCAAAACGTTAAGCCAAACAATGTAATCCTCTTAGTAAATTCAGTGCCATAACCATACTTCACCTTCTCCTATTCTCCCTGAGCTGAATATAATCACTTCAGTCAGAACACTTATAAAGCAGAATCATTTGATTAATTTAACTTATGTTTTTTACGAAGTTTAAATCACAGTCATTTTGTTTGTTTCATCTCTGCATCTTAAAACCCCTTTAACACAGATTAGTCCATTTTATTGCCTTGGTGAATACAGAATGTTGAATATAATTTTAATCTTTGCTAATGATCGGGGCCATTAAGAAGTTCCAGAATCATAATCTTAACAATTATTTTCTGAGTTTATTGCTGCGTATGTAGAAGGTTTAGGCCTTTGAATCTGTGAGGTACGTCTATGGCCTGCAGTGTGCCCTATGAAAATGGCTTGTAGGATTAAATTGACATTAAGAATGTATCCTACAGTGATGTGCATTTTTCCTAGGATTTGCATAAAAGAACCCAAGCTGGCTAATAAACAACTTCAGTTTATCCTCATTTTATCACTATCTGACCTCATGAATAACTAAATATGATCTAATTTTATGTTACTTGTGAATTCAATTTACTTCTAAGTTCTCCTCTTAATCAAATTTGTGAGTTAATTCCATCCTGAAAATAAGAAGTAAGAGAGGAAAAAAAAATCTCTAAAACACCCCCCCCCACACACACATACCAGGAAAAACTGCTATTAAAGGTAAGTTTTGAAAACTACACAAGGGACATACATTACCTGGGACATATAATTATTTATAAGAGTACCTAACTTGCTTCCTCATTAATTGAAAAGCTTTTGTCAGATAACTTACCTCACTTTCAACAAAGTAAATGAAAAAGAGAAAATTATTGTCTATTATTTTCTAGATATCCCTCTTTGGCTACTAAAAAAATATAAATGCATTTTATCTCACAAGGAAGCTTGAAACCTGTATTAACACATATTTTCATCACTTCTTCCTCTACAATTGCTTTTTAGATTTATTCTTTCTGAAAGCATAAATAACCCCAGTTTGTCTTTGGCTGCAATGAGAAAACATAGCGTGGTATATATCTTTTGCTATCTGTCAATTTGCTTATAAAAACATTTTTCATCTTTTCTTTGGAGGGATTTTCTTTGCCTCCTCTTCCCTGACTGGAGTTTCTTGCCTCTTGTGCATCCTTCAAAGGCTTAGCCCTTCTGTAATATTTGTTCAATTCCTGCCTTTTGGGAGCTTGGAACTCTCTTTGTTTCCCTCCTGCCATCATCTCCTTTTAAGACTTCTGTTCTGAACTCTACGTCTCCCGTCTCCTTTCACCATGCTCCCAGCCTCAATTATTTTAGCAGGACTTTACACTGTACCCGGTTCCATGTTCCTATTCATCCATTCATCTTTATTGTTTAAAAACATTGAGGCAAAGGTTTAGTGTTCTGTATCTATTCCTGCAGGTCAATGCTTAGTTGCCAGTTTATCAAATGTACAGCTCACCATACATAATGTAATTAACACTTTTTCTCCCTGAAATATGTAAAATGCTTATAATAGAGTCTTTTCTATGGTATAGATACAGAGACATCATATATGTGTATATACTTTTATACATTTTTATAGTCTATTACATAATGTTTTCTCTATTTTTTTCCACCTAGATTTTGAGTTTTATATTGCAGAGGCAGTGGTCATTAAAAGACCAGACTGAGGTCAGGCAGGCTGGAATTCAAATCTAGTCTTTAATACTCAATGGCTATGTGACACTGGGAAAATTAACCTCTCTAAACCTCAGGTTGGGAAGATTGCTATGAGGAATCTTGCAGACCTCATAGATGGGGAAGTCATGTAGCAGGTTTACCACAAGGCAGGAACATAATAAGCCCACAATCCATGCTCACTGTTATTCCTGTTCTCACCTTCATCATCACAATTACTGTTTACTCCTCTTGCAAGTAGTCCCCAGAACTTCACATAAACTGCGAACCCAGTTTCTGCTTAATATTTATTGAGTTATTTTCTTCTAAATATTTCTAATTTTCCCATTGCTGAAAACACCTATTAAAAGATTCTATCCATTGTAATTGTAAACTTAAAGCTATTTTCAATAAGCTGAAATTTCATCCCTATGTTGAGAGATATGATGATTGTTGTAGTTTTACAGATATAATAATCAGTGAAAACACTACTTTCATATACTATGTTTATTAAAATTATTTCAAAATATAAGATCTTATTGGTACATAGTGAGTAGAATGAATGATAGGATGACTTTGCTTCTGTTTATCAAAATTAAGTTTATACTAGCTTCATATATTGTTCGTAACTCATTCAAAAATCAGATGAATAAAGGGCAGACAGAAAAAGTTTAAATGTCCTTACTATTAAAAGCCATACATTTAAATGTATATACACATTTTAAAAAAACATATTTAAATTCTGCTGTATAACATTTTCATTTACTTTAGAATAAATATTTTATCTATAATATTTTAAAGTAATAAATAGGTCTATAGGCTACCTATGAAATGTAACATGAAAAGTTAGAATTTAGATGTATACTTCCTCCATATTTATTTAAACGGGCAATCTGGTTCGAAAAAAATTGAGGTGAAACATGATGCACCCCCCCTTAGGATAAGAAAGGAAAAACAATCAATTTTAAATGGAGCTGATAAGGCATTCGTGGAAATAAAAATTGGTTTTGACTCACACAAATCTTCCCATGCATTAAGCAACTGCTTATTTTTTAAAGAAAAGCTAGCTATTCTCAGATTTATAAGTAAGACCTTCTTATTTTGATCAGAAATGTAAATGTCTTAAAATAGCTCAGGAAAAAATTGGGGTTTTTAAGCACATGATTTATCACTGAAAACATACAAGAGCACTTTGTCACCTGGTATAAATTGATCACAAACTCATGGAACTTTTAATTTAGAGAAACTATTCTTAGCCCAACTAAACTGCATTTAGGTTAATTTTTGTGATTACTTTTTAACTTGGTACCACTCCTCTATGGCAGTACTGTTGTTTGGAGACAATATTACATAAGGCTTATCTTGTTGAACATGTCCAGTAATTTCCTTGACAGCTTTCAAATTATTAATTACTGCTCCAGCGAATGTACAGTGCACTTTAAAAAATACTATTTTACCCTTCCAGGGTCTGTGCTCAGAAAGTTTGAGGTCCTGGAGCCCCTCACAGTGACGCAATATGTGGACAGCAAGCTGATGGCCGTGGAGGCCAAAGAGAAGATGGAGTGCCTTCAGGAATTCCCTGAACATCCTGAAACGATACTGGACTGACTGAATGAACAGCGAGAGCAGGACTGGTTCGCTACATCACCCTGATTGTCAAGGGAAACCATTTTAAGGCCTAACAGGCTGTTTCGGCTGCTTGCAGAGCAAGTACTGTGGTATTGCTTCCTTCTTCCTGAGAGACTTTCCTCTATTAAATAAACACATGCCTAACCCCAATTCAAACAAAACAAATAAATGTACAACAAGAGAGAAAAAAAATCTAGGTCTGATGTGTGAACATACTGGAGTGGGATGTTAGAAGCTGTGGATTTCATTTCTGCCCCTGAGCTTGATATACAGATTGTCCTTGGTCCAAATATATGCGAGTAAAAAAAAAAAAGGCCTGCAAACAAGAGCACAGCCTAAATGAGCTCCAGAGACAGGTGCGAGCCACGGCTATCAGCTTGGACATCAGAGATGGGCACGAAACACTAACGCTGCTGTTGCAGCCACCAAGAATCCTGTGTGCAAGCACAGGTCACTATCCACACGCCCTCCAACCCCCACCCACCGCCAGGAACCAATGCAACCAGCCACTGCCAGGGTCTGGTGATCCAGGGAAAACTTCCCTGGGAGAACACACTGCGTGCCTCAGGCTGGTGCAACGTCACGCTGGCCTCTGCCACCGCAGGCTCGCCCCGCATTCCAGTTATAACTACCGGACCCCTGCCTCCCCCCGGCCTGAGTGAGCCAGAGCCCCCTACTCAGCCGCTGCTTTAACCCCGCACTGTCGGGGCGAGAACAGAGGCCTGAGGGCAACCTACACGCAGAGGTGGGGCCAAATCCAAAGCTGAACCCCAGGAGCTGTGAGAACAAAGAAGACAAAGGGAAATCTCTCCCAGCAGCCTCAGGAGCAGCGGATTAAAGCTCCACAATCAACTTGACGTACCCTGCATCTGTGGAATACCTGAATAGACAACGAATCATCCCAAATTGAGATGGTGGACTTTGGGAACAACTGTAGACTCGGGGTTTGCTTTCTGCATTTAATTTGTGTCTAGTCTTATGTTTATCTTAGTTTAGTATTTAGAGTTTATTATCATTAGTAGATATGTATATTGACTTGGTTGCTCTCTTCCTCCTTTTTCTTAAGTATATAAATATATATATATATATATATTTCTAACTTTACACCTAAAGCAATTAGAGAAAGAAAAACCAAAAAACCCCAAAGTTAGGAAAGGAAAGAAATCATAAAAATCAGATCAGAAATAAATGAAAAAGAAATGAAGGAAACAATAGCAAAGATCAATAAATCTAAAAGCTGGTTCTTTGAGAAGATAAACAAAATTGATAAACCACTAGCCAGACTTATCAGGAAAAAAAGGGAGAAGACTCAAATCAACAGAATTAGAAATGAAAAAGGACAAGTAAGAACTGACACTGCAGAAATACAAAGAACCATGAGGGATTACTACAAGCAACTCTATGCCAATAAAATGGACAACCTGGAAGAAATGGACAAGTTCTTAGAATAGCACAACCTTCCATGCCTGAAGCAGGAAGAAATAGAAAATATAACCAGACCAATCACAAGCACTGAAACTGAAACTGTGATTAAAAATCTTCCAACATACAAAAGCCCAGGCAAATTCTATCAAACATTTAGAGAGGAGCTAACACCTATCCTTCTCAAACTCTTCCAAAATATAGCAGAGGGAGGAACACTCCCAAATACATTCTACGAGGCCACCATCACCCTGATACCAAAACCAGAGAAAGATGTCACAAAAAAACTACAGACCAATACCACTGAAGAACATAGATGCAAAAACCCTCAACAACATACTAGCAAACAGAATCCAACAGCACATTAAAAGGATCATACACCATGATCAAGTGGAATTTATCCCAGGAATGCAAGTATTCTTCAATATACGCAAATCAATCAACGTGATACACCATATTAACTGAAGGATAAAAACCATATGATCATCTCATTAGATGCAGAAAAAGCTTTCGACAAAATTCAACATCCATTTATGATAAAAACTCTCCAGAAAGTAGGCATAGAGGGAATTTACCTCAACATAATAAAGGCCATATATGACAAACACACAGCTAGCATCATTCTCAATGGTGGAAAACTGAAAGCATTTCCTCTAAGATCAGGAACAAGACAAGGATGTCCACTATCACCACTATTTTTCAACACAGTTTTGAAGTTTTAGCCACATCCATCAGAGAAGAAAAAGAAGTAAAAGGAATCCAAATCAGAAAAGAGGAAGTAAAGCTGTCTTCATTTGCAGATGACATGATGTTATACATAGAGAATCCTAAAGATGCTACCATGAAACTACTAGAGTTAATCAGTGAATTTGGTAAAGTAGCAGGATACAAAATTAATGCACAGAAATCTCTGGCATTCCTATACACTAATGATGAAAAATCTGAAAGAGAAATTAAGGAAACACTCCCATTTACCACTGCAACAAAAAGAATAAAATATCTAAGAATAAACCTACCTAAGGAGACAAAAGACCTTCAGACAGAAAACTATACGACACTGATGAAAGAAATTAAAGATGATACATATAGATGGAGAGATATACCAAGTTCTTGGACTGGACGAATCAACATTGTAAAAATGACTATACTACCCAAAGCAATGTACAGATTCAATACAATCCCTATCAAACTACCAATGGCATTTTTCACAGAACTAGAACGAAAAATTGCACAATTTGTATGGAAACACAAAAGATCCCGAACAGCCAAGGCAATCTGGAGAAAGAAAAACAGAGCTGGAGGAATCAGGCTCCCTGACTTCAGACTATACTACAAAGCTACAGTAACCAAGATAGTATGGTACTGGTACAGAAACAGAAATATAGATCAGTGGAACAGGATAGAAAGCCCAGAGATAAACCCACGTACATATGGTCACCTTATCTTTGATAAAGGAGGCAAGAATATATAATGGAGAAAAGCCAGCCTCTTCAAAAAGTGGTGCTGGGAAAACAGGACAGCTACATGTGAAAGAACGAAATTAGAACACTCCCTAACACCATACATAAAAATAAACTCAAAATGGGTTAAAGCCCTAAATGTAAGGCCAGACACTATAAAACTCTTAGAAGAAAACAGAAAGAACACTCTTTGACATAAATCAAGCAAGATCCTTTCCTTTTTGACCCAGCGCCTAGAGAAATGGAAATAAAAACAAAAATAAACAAATGGGACCTAATGAAACTTAATAGCTTTTGCAGAGGAAAGGAAACCACAAACAAGACGAAAAGACCACCCTCAGAGTGGGAGAAAATATTTGCAAACACATCAACAGACAAAGGATTAATCTCCAAAATTTACAAGCAGCTCATGCAGCTCAATAACAAAAATACAAACAACCCAATCCAAAAATGGGCAGAAGACCTAAAAAGAAATTTCTCCAAAGAAGATATACAGACTGGCAACAAACACATGAAAGGATGCTCAACATCACTAATCATTAGAGAAATTCCAATCAAAACTACAATGAGGTATCACCTCACACCAGTCAGAATGGCCATCATCAAAAAATCTACAAACAATCAATACTGGAGAGGGTATGGAGAAAAGGGAACCCTCTTGCACTGTTGGTGGGAATGAAAATTGATATAGCCACCATGGAAACAGTATTGAGGTTCCTTAAAAAACTAAAAATAGAACTACCATATGACCCAGCAATCCCACTCCTGGGCATATACCCTGAAAAGACCATAATTCAAAAAGAGTCATGTACCACAATATTCACTGCAGCATTATTTACAATAGCCAGGACACGGAAGCAACCTAAGTGTCCATCGACAGATGAATGGATAAAGAAGATGTGGCATATATATACAATGGAATATTACTCAGCCATAAAAAGAAAGGAAATTGAGTTATTTATAGTGAGGTGGATGGACCTAGAGTCTGTCATACAGAGTGAAGTAAGTCAGAAAGAGAAAAACAAATACCGTACGCTAACACATATATATGGAATCTAAGTAAAAAAAAAAAAAAAGGTTCTGATGAACCTAGGGGCAGGACAGGAATAAAGACACAGACGTAGAGAATGGACTTGAGGACACGGGGAGGGGGTAGGGTAAGCTGGGACGAACTGAGAGAGCAGCATTGACATATATACGCTACCAAATGTAAAATAGATAGCTAGTGGGAAGCAGCTGCATCGCAGTGGGAGATCAGCTTGGTGCTATGTGACCACCTAGAGGGGTGAGATAGGGAGGGTAGGAGGGAGACACAAGAGGGAGGGGATATGGGGATATATGTACACATATAGCTGATTCACTTTGTTATACAGAAGAAACTAACACAACATTGTAAAGCAATTATACTCCAATAGAGATGTTAAAAAAAATCACTGTTTTACATAAGTGTGTATATGTGTATATAGATGCTACTAATAAATGAGAAATAATCAATGGCAGATATTATGAGAACTATAATGTAGAAATAAAGTGTTTCATAGCTGCCCCACGCTCATTTGCACCTAAATAAATGTGGATATAAAGTAGAATGAGAGGAGAGATTAAGTATCAAGTGTTAATCCACCATTAAGTGATTTTTACTGAGAGAAAAATCTTTCTTCTCATGATAACTCTATAAACTAGTTGAAAACAAAAGTGCATAAATGGCCTGTCTTGAAGGTATGTCTTACACTCCTCCTCGTGACATTTCAATTATAATCTGAAGCTCAAGAAAACAATTGATTTCTAAAGTTCTAATGATTGATTACTGCACTCTGAAGTGCCTCTGACTACTCTTTATAAGTATTTTGCTTTAAAAAATAAGACACGCTCTTACTAGTTTTGTTTTCATAGAACAAACACACTTTTCCAAAATACTTCCCAAGCAACTACTGCACCTGACTTAGATAGACTTCAGATTTGCATTATAAGAAAAGGCCCATTATATACTTCAGTACTGCAAAGTGGAGAAACTTGCTTCTAGGTTCCAGTAAATGGTTAAGAGAAACTCAGCTAATTGGCCTGCCTATATCAGTTTTTCAAAGTGCACAATATTGTATTACCATTACTTATTTTTTTGCTGCTGCTGCCTGTTCTTTTAGGTCACCCCTTATATCCAAAGAATAGGATTGAGTGTTATTTATATTACGGGCGGAATGCAGGGAGCTAAGCTGACAGGTATAGTTCTGTTACAGTATTTTGTATTTTCATCATCGGAGAGCAATTATGGCAGAAGTGGCCATGGCAGCACCCTCCTGAGTTCAGAGGTGGGGCAGAGTGAACAACAACTGAGGAGGCAAAGCCAGAGACACGTTTAGCAAAAAGGGAGGAGAAATTAATCATGTGTTTCCTCTCTCATTGGCCCACTTCAGGTCTGTTAACTTAAGCATGTTTTTTGTACTATGTACTTCTTGATGTGGAAAACACACTTTTGATCTATTGGGGAGGTTACACAACATACTACTGATAAGTGATATTTACTGAACACTTTATTTGCTGTAATTGTGTCAGGTGCTTTATTACCTCCACAGTTACCCCATGATAAAGGCACTCTTAGTAGTCTTTAACAAATGAAGGAACTAAAACCTGCAGAGGTAAAGCATCCTGCCCAACAACGAATACATAGTTAAGTTAATAGCCTGGACTGGAAGCCAGATTCATCTGGCTGTGTCCTCTAATACTAAAAGTGCACACGGCTTAGAGCTGTTGTCCTGAACTATGTAAGACCCAGTGTCTGCCCTTCTAGGATATATATTTTGTAACACCCACATTTACTAATCTGAAATGGAATGAATAGATCACATAACCTAGTTTGTAGAGTGATCTAACTATAATATAATGGATAAATGAAATAATTTTTGCTACAACAATATTTATTTAAGTTTAAAATAATTTTGAATGTGTAAATATTTGCATGGTCCCACTAGAAGACTTACGGAAGAAGTCAGACACTTGCACCTATGTGTGTAGAATCCCCTTTAATGGGGACATTTCCAAATGCCAACTCAATGCAGATGACTTCTATGGAACACTCAAATACCAGGATTGGCATCATTATCCAAGACCTAGTAAAGTTCTGAACATTGTCACTTCACTCATGAAAAATCCAGCAGCTATTAAAACAATGCTTATCCCCCCTCAAAAAAAAAAAAGACCTGTCATACAAAACCCACTTTATATTTATATGTAAAACAGATTTAGGTTCTAGGTGCATTTCACTATAAACAGGGTTTTCACCTATTGGAATGTCCAGGGGCATTGGGAGGGACTGTTCATGTATCTCAAGGAGTCTGGTCTCTTATCCATGTCCATCATTACAATGTCCACTTCTCATTACAGCAACCCAAAATGCCTGCCTGGTTCAAAAAGAAAGACTGTATTCAGACTGTAAACAGAATGATCTCTGATGAGAATTTTAAGATTAAATGAGGAAATGTATGCAAAGATCTCAGTACAGTATATTTGCACACAATAAGCACTGAATAAATGGTAACTATTATTAGATAATGAAAATTCAAAATTTAAACAGAATTGCTCTAAGGGAACTTATATTAATAGCTTAAACACAATTGTAACGTATATAGCGTAAAATTAATAAGCCTATTTGTGACACTCTAAGTGATTTAAATTTTTTAAAAAATTAAGAATTAATGTGGAAACTAGTTTTCACTCTAATTATTTCACACAATACTAGTGTTTGCATTTATACACATTTTATTGGCCACATGATAGATGTAGATTTTCCTGTAAAACAATATTAATGATTTAACAAAAAACTTGAGTTTAAAATGCTTTATTAAACAAACAACCCAATCCAAAAATGGGCAGAAGACCTAAATAGACATTTCTCCAAAGAAGACACACAGATTGCCAACAGGCACGTGAAAAGCTGCTCAACGTCACTAATCATTGGAGAAATGCAAATCAAAACTACAATGAGGTATCACCTCACGCTGGTTAGAATGGGCATCATTAGAAAATCTACAAACAACAAATGCTGGAGAGGGTGTGGAGAAAAGGGAACCCTCTTGCACTGTTGGTGGGAATGTAAACTGATACAGCAACTATGGAGAACATTATGGAGGTTCCTTAAAAAACTAAAAATAGAACTACCGTAGGACCCAGAAATCCCACTACTGGGCATATACCCTGAGAACACCATAATTCAAAAAGAGTCATGGACCACAATGTTCACTGCAACACTATTTACAATAGCCAGGACATGGAAACAACCTATGTGTCCATCGACAGACGAATAGATACAGAAGATGTGGCACATATATACAGTGGAATATTACTCAGCCGTAAAAAGGAACGAAATTGGGTCATTTGTAGAGACGTGGATGGACCTAGAGTCTCTCTTACAGAGTGAAGTCAGTCAGAAAGAGAAAAACAAATATCGTATATTAACGCATATATATGGAATCTAGATAAATGGTACAGATGAACTGGTTTGCAAGGGAGAAATAGAGACACAGATGTAGAGAACAAACGTATGGACACCAAGGGGGAAAAGCGGTGGTGACAGGGTGGGGGTGGGGGTGGGGGTGGGATGAATTGGGAGATTGGGATTGACATGTATACACTAATATGTATAAAATGGATAACTAATAAGAACCTGCCGTATAAATAAAATAAAATAAAATTCAAAAAAATTAAAAAATAAAACGCTTTATTATTCATGTTTCATAACACTCACCCAATCTATTCAAATTTAACTGTCACTCAAGGCTTAGTCCTTTTTCATGGTTATAAATTGCATTTCAGAACTCTGTGCCTTTATGCTGCCAATAAGTCATATTTTATAATCTGGCATATAATGAAGGATAGTGTGCAACATTAATTACAAGGTCAGTTCAGTGTCAAAGCAGAAACTCACTGAATAGTATTTTCATGGAAGTAGCTAGAATCTATTGTTTAAACTTCACCATAATAAATATTCTGTATCAGACTCAATTCATGAGAGAAAAACATAAGCTCTGTGGCAAAGTGGCTTTACCCCCCTGAAATAATGTTAATAATTGAAGGCTTTTAAAATTTAATCCTGCAAAATTTCAGATGTGATTAAATGTTGACTTTTTAAAGGCTGGAAATGTCAAATACTTAAAGTAAAATTATATTTTCATCTTAATGTAATGATGAAAATATACTTATGCTGTTTAATAGATTTAAGCCCAAATTTCTAATCCATCTGATTGTTCTACCTGGAAAATATTAAATT
Source organism: Lagenorhynchus albirostris (assembly GCF_949774975.1). Taxonomy (NCBI): domain Eukaryota; kingdom Metazoa; phylum Chordata; class Mammalia; order Artiodactyla; family Delphinidae; genus Lagenorhynchus; species Lagenorhynchus albirostris. Next base: position 104,050,330 of record NC_083116.1, on the reverse strand, counting down.
TAATACAGGAGAGTGTAGAAAAGTATACTGTGGAGTACTTAAATGACATTTTCTTTGAAATGTCAACTTTAGCAATATTTTCAAATAAAGTTATTTGCAAATTCTCTTATTAGAGTCAATAATATGCCAGAAGATAGATATGAAATTAATCTCTATCTATAACCATAATTACATAGTACTTAATGAGCTCAACTGAAGGAAAGAATATGAGGATAATCAAAAAATAAATGCTATTTTTAAGGTAAAAGTTTAAAATTAATGATTTTCTTCATTGTTAGTAGCAGGTTATTCATTTAAGTGTGTTTTCAAGATGAAACACTAGGGGGTGTTGACCTCTCTGTGCCTCAGTTTTCTCACCTAAAGGGGACGGTGTTTAGATAAAGGACCATGCAGATCTTTTTCAGCTTTTGTCGTGTATGGTGTTTACAACTGCATTTTTATCAAAGGATTTACTCTAATTCCCATCTAGTAGGACCTGTTTTGCCCCCTTCTCTGAGAGAACCAGGGACCAAAAATTGTACCTGGATCTCTAGTTAGAATTTGCTTCATTTAATCTCAGCCATTTCTCTTCATAGCTGTACTTTCTATCATACTTTTTCATATTCGGGGGATTTCTTCTTGTTCCAACTCTTCACTTCAAAGCCTCCACTTGAGTGATGCCATCAAACAGCAGGTAAAAAAGTACCATGAAGTAGAGGGAAATATTTATTCAGGACCTAGGCAAAGCTGAATCCTTTTCCTTTGGGCCAAACCTTATATCTACCTTTAGACCAAAATGGACCCGTTTAGGCAAAGGGAGGAGGCATCTTTCCCCAACTCTGCAGAGATCCTTGAGAAGGAAAATCAACTAGAACTAATGTTTAATAATTGTACCTGTCCCATTGGGAGACACTGGGAGGGGTTAAAGAGGAATGCATTTAAAAGGGCACTGACTATTTGATTTAAATCCCTTCTGTTCTGATCCCAAAGAGAGAGGCTCCATGTTCCTCAGTGAATGGGACTATAAAGCTTTCTGAACAAAATGATTTAGAGGTGACCTAAATAATTATTATCTGATTGTTAAAGATTAGCAAAAAGAGCTGGTATCACCAGGAATGGAGGGTTATGCCCTTGGCTTTGGGGAATCTCTAAGGTAGTAGAAAGGGCAATAAGTAGTGTATTAAGTCAGGGGTCTTCAGAGAAATATAACCAATGAGATAAAAAGAAATTTATTATAAGGAATCGGTTCATGCGATTATGGAGGCTGACAAGTCCCAAGATCTGCAGGGTGAGTCAGCAAGCTGGGGACCCAGGAGCCAACAATAGAGTTCCAGTCTGAAGGCTGGCAGGCTCAACACTCATGAAGAGCTGATGTTTCAGTTCAAGTTCAAAGGCAAGAAAAATCTAATGTCCAGTTCAATGTTTCATTTACGTGGCACCCAGGCAGAAGGAATTCTCACATACTCAGGAGAGGGTCAGCCTTTTTGTTCTATTCACGCCTTCAAATTATTGATAAGGTCCGCCCACGGTAAGAAAGGCTCTCTGCTTTACTTGGTCTAGCTAGGCAAGTTTTAATCTCATCCAGAACCCCCCTCACAGACACACTCAGAAAAATGTTTGGCCAAATATCTAGGCACACTGTGGCCTAGTCAAGTTGACACCTAAAATTAACCATCACAGGAAGTGATGACAAATCACAAAAGCAGCAATAGTAGGTGCAAACTGAGCAACACTATCATGAGAATGGAGGCTGTCCAAGGCCCCTTTGAATTCCAGAGATAATACTGACTGGGTTTGATGCCCCATAACATTACAAGCAGTACCTAATGCAGGTGACATCCAGTGCTCAGACAGCCTGCCTTGGACGAAACATGGAAACCCTCCTCCTCATCTCTCCAACTTAAAAAATAGTTTGTGTAGTGAAATGATGAAGGATGAACTGTGACCAGAAACAAAGAAATAGTAACTCATGGGGTCCAAGCAAGACAACAGCCAACATTTTGTTGTTTTGCTTTATTTTAGAGGCTTAATACTTTCGTGACCTTGGCTCTGCATTTTCATAATTGCAAAACTGGAAACACCTTCTATGTCCAACAAGGTAAGATTGCTTCAACAAATACTGGCACAAAAACAACACAATACTATCCAGCCATTTAAAAATGTGGAAGAAGGAAACTTAAGAGCAAAGAAGAATATTTGAGCTGCAGAAATTTCTCTTACAGTGAAAGTTCTCTAAATTCTCCTGGGTAGAATGCAGTAAATTAATTAAGAAACAGGATTTACAAAACTCGGATTGCCACTGGTTACAATGCTAGAAAATCAGAACAAGAACAAACATTAGCCTAAAAGAGAAAAAAGACAAGTGTTATGTCCTAATGACAGTTGGTAAGTGTAATAAAGTGATAGCATTTACAGGAAAATGGGTTAATGAGACTGATGCAATAACAGAGGGAGGAAGGAGGGCCATTGCCATGGAACCGAAGTAGGACACATTCAAAGGTTAGGTTTTTATCTCTGCTGCTGGTTTTATCATCATATCCTCTCAGTTGTTTTTAAAAATAGAAATATAACTTTGATACTGATAGGCTGAAACTCTCTACTCCAACCTCTTTTCTCCATTTATAGTTATTTTGAGACAGTTTTTGATTATATGAGGTTTATTTTCTTTTAAGAATACACCAAAGCATGTCAGAACAGACTGTATGTTGTAAATTAAACAGTTACAAAATGGCATGAACCGTATCATTCCATTTTCATGAAAATATGAAGGTTTTAAATCCACATGTACATAACAGGGAAAAAGACAGGAAATGTTTAACATGGAAATATATTAAAATGTTAAAAGTGATTTTCTCTGGAAAGTGGTACTAAGAAAGAGATTTATTTCTTCTCTATGCTTTTCTATATTCCTCAAAACTTTCATAATGAACCAATATAATTTTCATATTGTGAAAAAAGTGGTGTTAACTTGTGAGCTGACGTTTCATGTTATTTGATTCAGCCTGTGTCTCTTTCTACTCAGTTTTGGGGGCCTCTCCCTCTAAACTCAAATTGTCGGAGAAAAGTCAACAGCTACAATACATCTGTTTGCATTGAGAGACTATGCACCCAGTATCCTCCTATGATAGGGGTTTTTTTTGTATTGAAAATCTATATAGACCGGGGGCACTGATATATGATCTCTTCCCTAAACTCTTGTTGAATATGCAGTATGAAAGTTAATCATGGAGATAACCCAACAGTGATGTGTATCAAGAACTTATACAAAATGGGAAATTCATTTGATACTTTTATTTCCTAGGGTAAGAAATAAATTAGGGCTAGGTATAATAATTGGTATAAAAATAGCTAACGTCATGCAAAATTTATTAAAGAAAACGTGATTGTGGAAATTATCAAATCACAGAATATTAGAGCTGGAAAAGACTCATTTTACAGATTCAAAAATTCAAAAAAAAATTAGAGAGAAAAATTGATTTCTCTGCTGTCCCATGGATAAGTAGCCCTCACAGAAATATCTGTTCCTCTTTTCTTCCTTTAAACATTTTTGTAGTGCTTAGTTTGTGCCAGGCACTGTGAATATGCTGGGGATTGAGAAGCGAATAAAATGGGCAACAGTCTTGACCTCACACAGTTTGTAGTCTAGTGGCTGATAGCGGTAAATCAGAAGGCAATTATAAGGTTTTGTGGTTAAGGGTCAAGAAGGGGAAATTAGAGAATACTTGGGACACCTGACCTAACAGGTAGCAGAATATAATTTTCCTATTATATTTTGATAGTCCTGCCTCTCTGCCTAATTATTTTGTTTCTAAATTTTTTCAGTATAAATTCTTAAACATTGCTTAAAATATTCTTGGTTTTAGATGGGAGCTGACCAAGGCAAATTCTTGATAAATGCACCCAAATGACACCAATAACATCAACATTTAATCAGTCATTTCCATCAGATAAAGAAAACAAACAAGATCATGCTTTGAAATAATTATTTTCCAATTGGTACTACTTTTTCAATATTGCAACTTGGGTCTTATCCAGTCTCATTTGTTCTGAGATCAAGACTTAAGCATTTTCAAAAATCATTTTGCCAATCAAAATTTCATTTGCTTCTCCCTGATTGGTTAAGGCTTACCTATCTGGTGCTACCCTCAACTCATCCTTATATTCTCTGGGGAGACAAACTGAACATCATGTTGCAGAATAATAGGTAGAATTATGCAACATGTTACGAAATAATATCTTCATAGATTTATCCCACAAACATTTTCTATAACAATGCAAATAGAAAACCAAAACTCAAAGTGTAGAACAACGGAGATAAAAGCTGATCCTGGAATCAGCTAGTTCCCACATTAAAAAGAATGGGAGATATACTACCTACTTAAATCCAACTTAAGTAGTTTTCCTTCTGTCATCATACAAACAATATGTGATAACTGATTTTGAAGTCATAAAAGCTAGATATTCGGTTTTAAAATGTAAAATAAAGAAGTTCTACCAATTTTTGGTAAATACAACTACCCATATTGTTCCCTTCATTTAGTCTATAAGTGGAGAAAGTACATTTTCTGCCTCTTTTCCCAGGCTATAGTATTTATTCACTGAAGAACTGGCTAATGGCTTCAGTTCCACATGGCTAACTCCCCTAGGAGAAAAAGCATAATGCTGCATGCAGAATTTCACTGTAGTCACAAAAAGGGCATTCTGTTTCCTTTTAAAAATTTTGTTTCAGGTTCTTAGGTAAATCTGGTGGTAAAATGTTTAGCATTTACAATTCTGAAAAGTGATCCTAATTTATAAAATTGCTATGACTCATGATAAGAAAAGCGGCAAATGGTACCATGTCAGATGCTGGAGGAAGAAAGTGAGCATCTCCTTGAATAGCCCAGGGGAAGTATCCAAAATCCAGGCCAGATCACTCAAACTCAACTTCCAAAGTAAATGAGACGGTCGTTCTACACACAATGGCCAAATAAACGTCCAGACTGTACAATCGTTTTTCCATGTTTATATGATAAATAATGCTGATATTTCATAGCTAGTATATACACCAAATCAACAAATATATTTTAAAGAGCCATCAAACAGCCCAATAAGGTACCACTTCCACACACACGTGCACCGTCTAATAACAATCTTGGGACATGTATATACACAAAGCGATAGAGAAAATACATTTTTAAAGACAGGAGCTCACCCCGTATTTTATTGTTATCTGGGCAGAAACACATGTTCCAATCTTTTCTCCTTGCCTTTTTCTAGAGATAAATGGGCCTGTTCCTTTAAACAATCTGTTTATAAGAGCTATAGCTTCTGAGAGTTGAGTAAAACATACCAAGTAATATTTCTAAAATATTTTTAGGAAAGACACTTATAGAATAACGAGCTCATTTCTTAAGGAGATAAGCCACGTCTTTCGTTTGGTACATACAGAAACTAATGCTTGCAACCCCAAATTATTTTTGTGGCAATCTGATAGCAGAACAGATTATCTATAGCTTTACTATTTTTGTTATGCCAGCTTCCTATTCAATCAAACTCTAGTTATTTGGGCCTATATTCTTCTTGGGATAAGCCTAGAATATTATCTAAATGCAGGGCTTGCTACCACCCAAGACATTTTTCTCTTTGGTTATCATATTAAGTACCATCTGGGTAGTCTGGAATCCAGTGTTAACTACTGCTTGTACTTCTCTGATCCTCCATCAGCTCAGACCTATTTACAACAGTTTATTCTGCTTTTCAACTCCCCCATCTCTGTGGCAAAGCTACCTCCTGGTGATTTAATCACCAATGATCTTTCTTTCCTCTGAAACCTCAATCCAATTTTTGCCCAATGACAGTGTCTAGCATTTATTATGGAATCTAGGATTTTATTATAGATGGCAATAAATTATTCTCTCATTAATCTATATTTTTTCTTCTGCAAACAAATTTTATGTACCTCAAGGGCAGAAGCAATATATTTGATTAACTGACTCATTGTCACAGAAAGCACTTATTTAATTATGGGCCAGATAGTGTACTATGCCCTGAAGACAGAGATGGCAAAGAAATGTTCTTGCCTTTCAAGGAGATCCTGTCCCTGTAATTTAATCCAATAATTGCTAGAAGAGACTTATGAAAGAGTACCCTAGACCAGTGGTTCTCAAACTTTAGTATGCATCGAATATCACCAAGAGGGCTTGTTAAAATACAGACTGCTGGGCTCCACTCCCACTGTTTCTGATCCAGCAGATCTGAGATGGGGCCTGAGCATCTATAATTCTAACAAATTCCCAGATGCTGCTGATGTTGCTGGCCTGGAGACAGTGCTTTAGACAAGAGCAAGGTGATTATGTAGGAGATACATGGGCAAAGCCATGATGGAGCTGAGTACCTGCTGTACTCAGGGAGCGGCAGGAAGGCTGTATGATAGGTTTAGAGGGTGTGTTGGGGATAAATGTGACATGGTGGTTGGTGACAAATTTTAACAGATCTTGGATGCCATGCTAAGAAATTAGAATCATGAAGCACCGTAAGAAATCTATAAATTTGAAATTTCAAGCCTGGGCTTTAGTTTTTAGAAAGAAAACAATTAGAGTGGAAGATACACAGAGGTTTCTATCATACTGATATTTAGACCTAAAAGATGAAAATTATTTTGTTCTTTCAACATCGAGGGCTAGATATCATGTGTCTAACGTATGGTCTGTCTCAGCTTTCCTCAGCTGGACAATTTTAATAATTTTCCTTGGGAAATCACAACCCCCAGTCAAGCTCCCCTCTGCCTTATCTAGTGGCAAGTAGATACGTGGTGTCCCACTTCAAATAACATCAACATTTGTATTCATGTTTCATAGACTCCTCAGGCTAGTGTAGCAGGAAGAACTCATGTAATTTTACTGATCAGGAATTTGAAGGCTAGATTAGTTAAGTAAACTAAGGTAACCTCGCTAGTTAATATCAGAGCTAAAACTAGAATTCACCTATCCAAATATTCTGTTTGTTACCATAATAATGTATATAAATCAGTTTAAGTATTTAAGTGACTACAACATGAACAGTTATGATCAAGTTTGCACCTGTGTAGGCAATAATAACTAATTCACAACTGCAACAACATCAACTTTGAGACATACCTGTTTTCCGAGATGTTAAAAACAACATGCATCTTAGAAGCAATGAAACACAGTAAACACAAGATGGCTTTCCAGGACCTCAATTTTGTTCATGGGAGAGACGGAAGATGGCATGTCTTTGATGAATCATTTCTTTCCATGTCCTATTTCCAGGCAACTAAGCATCTTGCAGTTTAAGAAACCATCTTTTAGTATTCCAAACCAGAGGAGCTCAGCCACAACAGAAGACTACTATAAGAGCCAGACTCCTCTGGGTGTGCTAGCTAGTCTTTATTCTTGTGTATTTCCTTACCTTCCTCCATTTGACAAGCAACTCGTGGAAATCCTTAGGAATTTATTCAGTCAAATGTTAATTTCTGACCATAGTTGCAGCTTTGAGGCTCATTATCAAACGCTGATCTCATGCCCTCATTCTTACCTCTCAGAAACAAATCACTTTATTACATGAACATCTGTTTCAACACATTTTCCTTTAGTAAATCCAAGTAAAACAATTAAGTTTTTCATTAAATTATTATTATTAATTTATTATTGCTTCTAATAATTTATTGTTTTATTTGTTTTCTGCTGAAAATGTGGATATTAAATAGGAATCACCTTCTCTTTTTGATTATACAAGCATAAATGTCACCATTCTGTTGGCTAAACTATAAAAGAAATTAATCCAGATGACATATTTTTATTTAGCTAGGAAACAGCTTTAACTTTCAGCCATAACATTTTAACACAGAATAAGAAGTACAATGTTTTTATTTATTTTTCACCTCAACAGACATTTTATTTATTTATTTATTTATTTATTTTTGCGGTACGTGGGCCTCTCACTGCTGTGGCCTCTCCCGTTGCGGAGCACAGGCTCCGGACGTGCAGGCTCAGCGGCCATGGCTCACAGGCCCAGCCGCTCCACGGCATGTGGGATCTTCCCGGACCGGGGCACGAACCCGTGTCCCCTGCATCGGCAGGCGGTCTCTCAACCACTGCGCCACCAGGGAAGCCCAACATTGCATTTATTAAATACGTTAATAGCATGGGCATAACAATTGAAAATGTGCTTAATTGCTCGGCCTTGGGGACTGGATAATCTGCATCAGATTTCTATAGGTTTTTCATGTCTCTGAATTATTATTCGGACTTTCTAATGGGACCCTGTGCCTCTAGTCTCTCTCTCCTCTCAACCCTCCTATGTAATCCCTTTGACATGGATCTTTGAATATATATCCTTACTCACTCTAAGCTTGCCAGTTTCTTTATATTGCTTCTCTTTGACCTCATCACTGCCTCCACCTTATGCCTCTCCTTATGTGTTCAATCATGTGAGATTTCTTAATATTTCCAGGACAGGCCATGCTATTTTGTGCTTTCAAAGTTACTCAAGCTGTTATCCTCCCTTCTGACATTCTTCTTCCTCTATATTGGCAAGATTCGACTCCAACTCCCAGGTGAGCACATCTGCCACCATCTCTGTGAAACTGAGTGTTAGACTTCTCTGATACCTTCACAAATTTTACTGTACCTATCTTGGAGTACTATAATGACTTTAATGTTGCCCTCCCCAACTAGATCAAGCATGTACCATTTGCAACACATAAAACATAGTAAATACTCAACAAATGCTGTTTAATTAGTGCACAAATGACAGTATCTGTACAGTGACAGCCACTGTCTTTATCTCCCCACCTCTCATGATCTTTGAAACACACTACAAAGAAGTGTTGATGCATGCTTCCAATGCAGATGTCTTTTGTCAAAGTCAACCATGAGCTCCAAAATGCTAAATCCAGGGGGAAATTATTTTGTGTTTGTGTAAGTGAATTTTTCAGCAGCATTTGACACTGTCATTCCCTTTATCTTGAAGTACTTTTTTCATTAGGTCTCACGGACATCATACTTACCTAGTTGTCTTTATATATCATGGCTATTGCTTCCTAGTCTCCTCTCTTTTCCCCTCCCCTTCTTTGAAAAGTATGGTCAATTCTCAGCCTCTTTTCCCAAACTCTTCCTAGGAGACCTAATTCGATCCCATGCCGTTAAAATCATCTATAAGCCTATGACTCTCATATTAATAACTCTAGCTCCAATTTCTCTCTTGAGTTTCAGACTAATATATCCCACTTCTTAACCAGCATCTCTGCTTGGATGTTTAATGAGTCCTTGAAAATAAACATGGTCAAAATAAAACTCTTGATTTCATCTCTCCCTGTACCCTTCTGTTCTTCCACCACTTTTCTCCATTTCCCCTAGAAAAGAACTTAGAAATCGTTCTCAGATATCCTTATATTGCACATCTAATCCATCACAGTAAATCACCTATGCTTTTCAAATGTATCCTGAATCCACACTCTCTGAGTGACCCTACCATTCCATTCTAGTGTGAACCACCACCATCTTTCACCTGGACTATTAGAGTCGTATCCAATGTCATCTTCCTACATAACTATTGCCCCGTTTCAGTCTAACCTTTACTCAGCAACAAGAAAACTCTTTGAAGAAAATAGATCAGATCACTTCATCCTCCGGCTCTAAATTCTCCAATGATGTCCCATGAATCTCAGAGAAAGAATTAAATTCTGTATCATGGACTATAAATTATGCATAATCTGGCCCTTGCCTACTCTCCAACCTCATTCCCTCCTCATCCTCCCCTTGCAATGGGATCCATGATATTTCTGGACAAGCCCAGTCTATTCTGAGCTCAGTGACCTTGTCCTTGCTGTTTCCTCTGCCTAAAATATTTTCCCCAAGTATTCACCAGGCTTACTGCTTTAAACAACTCTCATCTCTTCTTAAATATTGCCTCCCAGAGAAGCCATGTCTTCCCACCCAGTCTAAACTAGCCCACCTTCAACATCATTTTCTATCCCCTTAACCAGCTTTTTTTCCAAGATGTATCACTATCTGAAAGCACATGTGTAGGTATGTAATAAATGTATCAAATAAGTATTACTCACTTATTATCTGGCTCTCTACTAGAATGCAAGTTCCATGAGCATAGGGATTTAATTTTGTTCACTCTTGTATTCTTACTACCTGGCATATAACGTGTACTTGGTAAATAGGTACTGAGTGAATAACGCATTGAAGGGATCCAAGTTAGACCACTGTGGCATATGGATAATTTTGAGCTGAAGGCATTTGAGAATCAACAGATTCAGAAAGATGCTTTCCCTGTACTCACCTTTCTGCCCCAAAGCAAAGCCTTCCAAATGAATTGAACTTATTATAACTCTCCCTTTAAGGGAGGCTTCCCATAGCAGGGGAAAGAATGACTCCTATCACTGGAGATGAGAAGCTGGCACCGGGATGAGAAATTGTATAAACAGACCTTACCTTCTATTAGTTTCCCCCGTATGTTTCTCAGTCATTTTCCATCATTTATTTTCACTTGAAATTCTAACCCACTCCCCTTGTTAAAATGGTATATAAGCTCTACATCCTAACAGCTTCTTTGAGCGACATTTTCTGTGAGCTCCTGTGTACATACATGAATAAATCTTGTCTCTTCTCTTACTAATCTGTCTTTTGTCAGTTTACTTCACAGCTTCCCAAGTACTGAACTTAAGAGGGTACAGGAAAAGTTTTTCCTCTTCGACAGCATAAATGAACGTATCAATAACTGGATAGCTTGAGTAATTTTCCTCATCCTTCTAAGCCTCACTCTATTATTCATTTTATTGATCACACCATCAATGCCAGGCAAGAAATGGAATTTCTCAAGAGTAAGGGCGTTAGAAATGTTAGAAGTCTACCACAGAGAGATGCCACTTTGAGAAATGGTTCACATGATCTTCATTTGATCTCACTCTTCAGCTAAATAGTTGGGAGGCTCAGGATGGGGAGTGGAGATATCCTTTTGCACGAGGTTCCACTGATATGATTAACAAAAAGATGCCAGAGACACATAAAAATAATAGAGGTTCCTTTGATACGGGTAAAGCTTATAGCTTATTCCAGTCTGTGGTTCCACAGAGCCCAGGACCCAGCAGGGCGCCCCCTCATAGAAAACATGCTTCTCTAAACTTCAGGTCTCCACCAAAGTGGCCAGCTACCAAAATACCATCCCATCACAATATTCTCAGGTCCTTCATAAACCCCCCTACTGCCAATCACATGATTTTTTTACCCCCTAAAATTCTTCTAACTGACAATAAATCACTTCTAAACAAATCTAACAAGATGTTCTTGAACACATAGCAAGAGAAGTGTGAATCTTAGGTCAATTTTCCAGACCTACCAGGCTATGATCTCAGTTCTTACTCTTCCATATCAGAGTGGAAGGCTGCCCGCAGGCCACTTTAATTCAAACCTAAGAAGGTGCCTTGGGCAGAGAAGATTTTTAACCAACAAGTTTGTTCGAGGGATGATTTGGATAGGAGTCCAAATGGACCTAGAAAGATTATTACCAGAGAAAAAGAGGGTAGGAACTTGTTATTACTGGCTAGAGACTACACAACTAGAGAGGCTGGGAAAACAATCTCAGAAGGTGTGGAAGACCCATGCCAAAGGTAGACATTAATTCCCATCTTTATCTTGAGAGCCCTGGGATAGGTATCACTTAAAGTAATCTCAGAGGTTTACCTTTGGCATACATCCCTGAGCCATAAGTGAGATGCAAAACAATCAAAAAGACTATCAGGGCATTGCATTTTCTCACCCCAAACTCACTTAAGACTTTATAACTGTAAAACAGTCCATTTTGGGATGGTACTTTGAATCCCAGGCTAGTAGTTTTCTGCCATTTATAAACCTGTGCTTCTCCTACTTTTAGAGGATTCCACCCATATTACACCCAAGAACAACAACAATAAAAGTATGTTTTTATTAGCCTGGGAAGGACAGGTATGGCACAAAATTTACACAGTAAAGCTTACTGTTTTACTTCAATAAACACTGATTATTGAGGTTGATGATCTGTTCTATAGCTTTCCCCAAAACCTGTATTACTGTCTTATCAATTCTGCAAAGAATATAGGTCAAAACACCTAAGCTGGTAGCCTTTATGCTCAATCATAGTTCTAAAGGTAACAGGGAGTGCCAGGCTACAGAGCAAATAGGATATAACTCTTTGAATCTTGCTAAAGTTCCAGTACTTCTGGTGGTCCCAGTAAATACTGGGCCAGGCCCAGGGAACTTCTCTCAGTCTATCTGCCCCTAGAAGAATGGTTCTCAAAGAATGGTTCCTTGACCAGTAACATCAGCATCACTTGGGAACTTATTAGAAAAGCAAATTCTCAGGTTTCCACCCACAGCGACCTTATCAGAAACTCTAGAGATGGGGCCAGTAATCGGTGCTTTAACAAGCCCTCCAGGTAATTTTGATGCAGGCTAAAGTGTAAAAACCATTCCCTTACAGTGTTAAAAGTCAAAGGGATTTGAGCAGGTTGTAACAAGTTCCATGACCTCTAGCACTGAGGATTGCCAAGCAGTCCTGAGGGCTAAGGACGCCCATTTGCATGGCGACAATATGTATATTGAAGTGTATCAGGTTCACAGTGCAGCCTTTCCTAGGCTAGAAACCCTTAGTGCTGTATTAAGGCTAGAAACCCTTAGTGCTGTATTAAGCTAATCCTGGTCTTAAAACCAAAATTGGATACAAACAGACTGGATTTCCTTGAGTGAAGATCTCACGACTAAGTATCTCCCTACATGGTGAACACTATGCCCATGTAATATTAGCATCTCCTTTGTCCCCTCATCTGATACCACCTCCTTCCCATTGGCCTTGTCCACAGTGATGTGGAACTGCCCTACTTTCACTGTGTATTCACCAAGTCCTGTACCAAGGAAATGTACAGCTGAGAAGGTCTTTGTCCTCTAAAGCTTATTAGTCTTTGCCTTACCCATGCCTGATTCACTTTTATCCATGCGTCTTTAGGAAAACTGTTCCTTCTCCCTGAATCACCCTTTCCTCCTCTGATTCTTCATTTTGGAACTGATTCTGAGGCCCTGGGTAGCTATCACGTTCTGTGCTCACCCCTTTCAGAGCACAGTATTCCAATTATTTGATTACACACCTGACTCTTCTGAACTAGGAGCTCCTGGAAGGCTGTGTCTTTCTTCCCTCTGTCATCAACATTTTGCACAATTCCCATCTACAGCAGATACTTGATAAAATTTGACTAATGAATGAAGGAAAACCAGACAATGGATTCTAAGGAGAGAAAAAAAGTATTCTGCAATAAATGGCTTTTGAATCTCAACACATTTGTGAGCATACAAAGGGAAATAATTTAAAATGAAGTTACCTGGGGTTTTGTGGCTTCTTCCACTCTTGATTTCACTTTGTAAGCAAAGCCCTAAGCTGCTTGTTTCCACCTAACCTTACCAAACTCATACAAATTCAGTTGGCAAGGTCTCCAATTGCCAGAGTTACTCGGAGTTGCACACTGATCCTCCAAGGTGCTTAATGAGCCACACTGGCTGATTAACAACCACCTACAAGATTGATGGGCATGAACTGAATTTTAATAGCAACCAAACCCTTCCTTCCCTGATTTACAGACCTATCACTGTTATGGAGCAAACCAAATTTCGGAAATTCTGGCTGCTCAGATCCAAACTGCAGTCCGATTGTGGCATTATTAATGTTGGAGTTTGAAGTCAGTGCTCCAAATGTATCTAGCAAACTGGGTAGAGAATGAGCTTGGAAGTATGAATATTAGTCAGAAATTAATGATTTGTACAGAATGATGTGTGGCTTGGGTAGTCGGTTCTCTTTGTCAAGTGTGGATACAAAATGACTGTTTCATTCCCAATTGCAATATGTATCCATGGTAGTTATGTGCAATGCATTTGAAAATAATAACTTGAGATACGGAGACAAAGAATGAATAAGCCAAGGAAGTGTGGCATTCACAAAGAGACATTTTATCTGCTGATTCTTAATCAGGGCAGACCTGAATATTCACATTTATAACACAAAAACTGAAAGAGAGGGCTGGGATTTAAAAGGCCCTTCATCTTGGTCAGGCTCTGCGGGGTGTTCTCCCTGCAGCTGGTGGGCCCCTTCCTGTTTCTGATGTCTCCACCTGCAGGTGGTGGCGCTGACCCCTGACCTCATGAAATAAGTCTCTCGCTCTTCTCCTACTTTATTCCTGCTGCCTGTAGACTGCCGACAGGAAGTTTGGGGATGACAAAAAGTCTCTCACTAAAAGACTAGATTAATCAGCTACATAATGTTTGCTCCACAAGCCTTCTTTTTCAAATAAAGTTTTCCAAAAATGAGCTAATCTATCTCTTCACTTTTATTCAAAATGCAATAGAAGTATAATTGCAAAGTGAGGGAGGGCCCTGGACAGAGTCTAAAAGGAAAACCTATCATCAGTACAGGTCAAGGAGAAAAGACAAAATTGGAAAGCAAAGATGTGTTGCAGCCTTAAAAGTGCACAGATAACGGTGGAACATTTTAGTGAGAAAAGAAACTAGTGACTTATATTTTAAATTTTCTAAAACATTTCTGTCCAACTACTCCAAAGAAAGGAATAAATGGGGATATAAGGAAGTAAGATAGGAGAAGTTGATTTCATGGTGGACTAGAGAGCAATGGTCCAGGGTTTTACCTTTGCTCTGTGTCCCAGATCTTGAGCCTCCTTCCTTGGCAAGTCAAGGTGTTATTAACTATACTGTAACTACTTCCTATCTTTGTTCCATTTTCCTCTAATCTATTGGCCAAACTGCAGAAAAGTCTTTCGAAAATTCACACCTACTCAAGTCATTTGCTAGTATAAAAGCAAATAACCTACTTGTCTATATACTTATATAAATATGACCTAACCTAAAGCACTAGTTCTCAAAACAAGATGAGACGAAGACCAGCAGACTCGGCATCACCAAGCAACTGAGGGACATGTTAGAAGCGCAAATTCCAATGAGTATCTTGAGGTATCACCTCACACTGGTCAGAATGGCCATTATCAAAAAATCTACAAACAATAAATGCTGGAGAGGGTGTGGAGAAAAGGGAACCCTCCTGAACTGTTGGTGAGAATGTAAATTGATACAGCCACTATGGAGAACAGTATGGAGGTTCCTTAAAAAACTAAAAATAGAACTACCATACGACCCAGCAATCCCATTCCTGGGCATATACCCTGAAAAGACCATAATTCAAAAACAGTCACATACCAATGTTCACTGCAGCTCTATTTACAGTAGCCAGGACATGGAAGCAACCTAAGTGTCCATCGACAGATGAATAGATAAAGAAGATGTGGCACATATACACAATGGAATATTACTCAGCCATAAAAAGAAATGAAATTGAGTTATTTGTAGTGAGGTAGATGGACCTAGAATCTGTCATACAGAGTGAAGTAAGTCAGAAAGAGAAAAACAAATACCGTATGCTAACACATATATATGGAATCTAAAAATAAACGGTACTGATGAACCCAGTGGCAGGAAGACGAAGGCGTAGAGAACAGACTTGAGGACACAGGGTGGGGAAGGGGAAGCTGGGACAAAATGAGAGAGTAGCATTGACGTATATACGCTACCAAATGTAAAATAGCTAGCTAGTGGGAAGCAGGCGCATAGCACAGGGAGATCAGCTCAGTGCTTTGTGTCCACCAAGAGGGGTGGGATGGGGGGGAGGGAGATGCAATGGGGAGGAGATAAGGGGATATACGTATATATATAGCTGACTCACTTTTTTATACAGCAGAAACTAACACACCATTGTAAAGCAATTATACTCCAATAAAGATGCAAAAAAAAAAAAAAAAAGAAGTGCAAATTCTAGTCCCAACCCAGGCCTACTGGAACATAAATTCTGAAGCTATAGCCCAGCAAGCTGTGGTACAACAAACCCTCCAGGTGATTCTGATGCTGTGGAAGCATGAGAACCACTGGCCTAGAGGTGGGTATAAACTGGTATGACTATCCTTCAGCTGGGGACTGTGTTGTTTTTTTTTTTTTTTAAGTGTATACAATCCAGGTCTTTGCCTACTGACGCTGATCTAATAGGTTTGGGATGAAAGTGAGGCATCTACAGCTTTTATCAAGCTGCCCAGATAACTCTGAAAGGGGCTATATGGACTACACTTAGAGAAATGCTGGGCACAGGATAAACAGTATGTGAACCACTTACATGTAACATGCAACAGCCTAGCCTTCTCCCCACTGACTCCTCCATGCCCCTCTCTCCTTTAATCCTCTTTTCTCTTCATCAGCATGCCACACATTCTCACACTTCTCTGCCTTTGCTGGGACCCTTCTCTGCCTGATTCACCACCGAGCCTTTTCCTTGCCTATCCAACTTGTACTCTCCCTTCACATTTTATGAGAAGCTTTCCTCAGCTACCTCAGGCACAGTACATTCTCTCTATTCTTTTACTCCTCTGACACATTGCTCATAGTAGTCTACCTGAATAAGTAAGGTCTTTAGAAAGGCCCGGGCTTATTCATGTATTCTTTCAACAATTATTTACCTGTCATCTACTTTGTTCAAGGGACTAGTTAGGCCTTGGGTACATAATGGTAAACAAAATGGATATAGTTCCTACCCTAATGGAGCTCAAAGGCTAGATTCAAATCATAACTGCACCACTTACTAGCTGCAAGGTCTTGGGCAAGTTACTTAATCTCTTTGAATCTCAGTATTATGAGCTGTAAATTGATGATGATAATTCCAACTTTATAAAGCTGTGACAAAGATTAAGTAGCAAGAGTAAGAATCATATGATGGAATGTCTTTTACATAGTAGGCCTTCAATAACTAGTAGCTGTTATTAGATTACTTATCTCACTCCATTTGAATGGTTTTAAGTATCTATCCTTCACTGGCCTATGAAGTTTCCTGAGATCCCTCATTCATCTTTGAATTCCCTGTCCTTATTACAGTGCCTGCAACATAACTGGCATATTATAATTCCTCTATAAATGTTTCTGCATAAATAAATTGCACTTTGTCAGACAGGTTATGTTCTCTGATGTGAGTCATTTTGCTCTTCCCTAAAAAACAAGGCAAAACTAGTCAGATGAATTTCAATGGTGATTTTTGTATTGTGGCTATTTCAGGAATGCACCACTAATAACTTTTCTTCTTACATTGAATATTATAAAATAAGTTAAAATAATTGTATCCAAGTAAATGTCCTGTCATTAAATTTAACCACATTTTACTCTTTCAAGTGCTCTTTAAAACACAAATGTAAACAGGGCATCCACGTTAAAATCTACTTTTTAAGAGCACTGAGGGAAAGCAGTGAAGATGTACTGACCTTGAGGAAGAGTACAGCTGCTGGTCCTCAAATAGGACATGCCTTGTCTTACATTGTCTCAGATGAAATATGCATTCATTGTGTGTGTATGGATAACACATGCATATATAGGAAAGGGGAAAACTTAAAGCTAGTTAGGTGAATTTTGTCTGTGACTGTATATTTAAGAGCAGAATTGATGCTAACGAACATAGAAAACAAACTTATGGTTACCAAAGGGGACAGACTGGGGGAGGGATAAATTATGAGTTTGGGATTAACAGATACATGCCACTATATATAAAATAGATTAAAAAAATAAGGATTTACCTTCTAGCACAGGGAACTATATTCAATAACTTGTAATAACCTATAATGTAAAAGAATCTGAAAAAGTATATATATATATATATATATATATATAAAATAACCGAATCACTTTGCCGTACACCTGAAACTAACACAATATTGTAAATCAACTATGCTTCAAAAAAAATTGATGCTAATGAGAAAAATCTGTTCTATTACAAAATCGTTCTTTATTCCACTAGTTCTTTAACTTGAGCGTGAATCAAAATCACCTGGAGTGCTTGTTACAGATTGCTGGGCCCCACTGCCAGAGTTTCCGATTCAGTATGTCTCAGGTAGGGCCCAAGAATTTTAATTCCTAACAATTCACAGGTGATGCTAATCCGGGGATCATACTTTGAAAACCACTGCTCTACTCTATGAGGGAAAAAGTCTGAATGTGCCATGAAAAGAATGCTCTGCTTCTGAAGAAAGAAACAGAAGCATGAAAGGTTAAAGGAAAACTAGAATTCTCAGGTAACTGAAGTTCTCCAAGTAAAATTAATCACACTGCTCATATATACCTATAACCCTTTGTTTCATAGGCTAGTCTAAATTTACCACTTTATTTTACATGGTTATTTGTGCGAATCCACTTTTTTATGAGATAGTGAGCACCTTAAAAAATGGTGGCATGGTTTATTCATCTTTATGTTTATCATGGCTTGTACATAGCTAATATGCAATAAATGTTTGTAAAAAGAAACAAAATCTAAAGGAAATAGATGGTTCATCTCAATCTCTAGATTGGTAGAACTTTTATGAAGTAATCCATAACTTAAGGTACACTATTGACTTCAATGTTTAGATTCTTGATTTTCTTTTTCATCTGAAATATTAACATAGGTGAAGAACAGGCCAGCTAACTTCTGTGAGATGATATGTAAAGAATAGATAGAGCTACTTAAATAATTCAAATGCTATACAGATACCACATACAAAATGTATACACTTCAATAAGACTTTTTATTGTGCTCCTACTAAATGCCTGGAAGTGTACTGAATGCTGGAAATGCCCAATAGAATCATGCTAACAGCTTCAATGTATTGAGTAGTTAGGATGCAACAGGCACTATACAAAGTGCTTACCATGAATTATGCTTATTTATTCTTCACAACATCCCCAAGAAGTTGGCACTATCAGCATCTCCAAATTAAGGAAGAGGAAACCGAAGCTTAAAAAAATTAACTTCTCCCAAGTGACACAGATAAGAAATGGCAGAACCATAACTTGAACTAAGGTTGTCTGAAGGTAGAGTTTGTCTCAATGACCCTGCTGTACTGACTCACTCTGAAGAGGGGCTCAGCCCTCGGAAGAGTCACATGCAAAAGAAACTAATATATTTTCTAAGATTTAAACCATAGTAAAGCTCTCGGTTAAGTTTACATACATCCCCCCAAGGGGGAGCTCATTTTTTGTTCCATATTAGAAAATATTTAAGGTATAATTATTCATTCATCAATTTGACCAATTTCTCTAGAATGTCTATTGTGTGAAATATGGTCTGTGGTTCTGTGGATTCAGTGGTGAGCAAAGTATGCCCACGGTCTAGTGGGTGAGAGAGATAATAATCAAGTGCTCACCCAAATAACATGTAATTACAAACTGAAATAAGGACTATGAGAGGAAAATAAAGGGTAACAAAAAATCATATAGCAAGAGGATCTAATCTAATTTGGGAGTGGGGGATCTAGAGAAATCCTCCCCAAGGGGTAACAACCAAAGTAGTTCTGTAAGGTGAGCAGGAAAAGGTAAGTGCGTATGTGGGGGTGGGGGTGGAGGTGGAGATTGTGAGCAGAGTTCCCGACAGAGGGAATAACATGTGCAAAGTCAAAAGAGATCATGGCACTGTATTTAGAAGGATCTACAAAAAAAGTTAGTGTGATTGGAGTACAAAAATAAGTGACAAGAAGGAAGAAGTAGTGAAAGATAATACTGCAAACATAGCAGAAGCTATAGGGCATGTTGGGCTTTGAAGAGCATGTTAAGGCCAAAAGTAATAACAATCCTCCGAAACAGAATAGTGAAAAGGCTAGGTGTGCAGTTTTAAAACAGCACTCTGGCTGTAGAGAGAACAGGGTGGTGGGGAAGGGCAGATTCATTTTAATTCGGCCAATTAAGAGATTATTGTGGCCATCACAGTAAGAAATGATAGCAGCTTACCCTAGGATAATGAGGGACATAGAGGAAAACTGTAGAGATATTAAGAAGGTTAAACCAGTGGGATTTGACATGGCGGTTGAAAGACGGTGAAGAGGAATCAAGTATGAGTCCCAGACTTTGAACCTGCTTGACTGGATGGTGACATTCACTGGGATGGGGGAGGCGGGGGCAAAGTGGATGTGTATCACGTTTGAAAGACAAGATCATAAGTTCAATTTGGGGACTTCCCTGGTGGTCCAGTGGTAAAGAATCCGCCTTCCAATGCAGGGGACATGGGTTTGATCCTGGTTGGGGAACTAAGATCCCACATGCCATGGGGCAACTAAGCCCGCGCCCCACTACTGAGCTCACGTGCCTCAAGTAGAGAGCCTGTGCGGCGCAAACTACAGAGCTCATGCGCTCTGGAACCTGCACGCCACAACTGGAGAGAGAAAACCCGCACGCCACAATTAGAGAGAAGCTGGTGTGCCGCAATGAAAGATCCCACTTGCCGCAACGAAGATCTCGTGTGCTGCAACTAAGACCTGACACAGCCAAAACAGAAAAGTTCAATGTGGTGTTCATTGAATTTGAGCTGCCTTCAACAGTGGCAATGTCACTTAGGCAGATGGGTACATAAGACCAGCATTCAGGGCAGAGATGGATATTTTAAAGGCTGTGCAGGAAAGTTAGTAATTTAAACAAAGAGCATTAGTGAGATCACCTAGGAATAGGAGACAGAGCAAAAAATGAAGGGAAATATTCATCCTTCTTTGGTACATTGTGTAGTGCATCAGAACTATATCCTATTTAATTTAAAATTGGAAAACCAATCTAACCATCCATGGTACAGACAAAGAGAACTAAAACCTTGAAAGTTTGGTCCATTCGCTAGATCTGAAATGTAGAGCTGGGACGGGAACACAGGTCTTCTGAACTGTAGTTGAATCTTCCTACTTCTACATCAGTGTTTTTCAAAATGTCTCCCTGGGGCCAACAGCATCAGCATCACCTACACACTTGTTAAAAAATGTAAATACTCGGACCCCACCCCATATCTACTGAATAAGACTTAGCATGGCGAGTGGGCTCAGCAGCCCTCCTGGTGAAGCTGATGGCGTGCTCGGTTCTGAGAGCAATCTCTTGCCTGAGCAGCAGTCAGCCAAGTGATGTGTTCACACCCATAGGTAGAGAGGGAACCAGGGCAAGGTGAGGCTGTTACTGACTATGTGCCAGAGGTGATCATATAAACTAGAACCTCTTTAACTCAACAGAAGCTGTACAGAACATTGGTACATGTGTTTTACAACCCAACAGTTCTGCATGCCACATCTGTGTTTTGCAAAAGGGACGGACAGTGGTTCCAGGGCAATTTACATTACCAATCCAAGCTGAGTAGGTAAAATAGTCTAAGACACAAGGAGGCAAAAGTCTATTTTGTAGAACTTGACAGAGAAGGTACTTCTAACCATCAATTTCAGTTTGATAGATATAAACAGCTATTTTCAAGACTCAAACACCCACACTCCCATCTTTAGAACAATGTTAGCAATTCTGTATGCTTGACATATAAACCTGTCGCAAATTACCTCCAGTCGTGAGATTTATAACCCATGGTTGCTGGTGTTTTGTTGCTTTGAAATATGCAACCTTAACCAGATGTTTATACTTGGGTCTTAAAATTTAATTGAATAGTTCACTTGATGTGTTGGCACAATTAAGGAACTCTTCCTTAATAGGGGAAGAGGGCCAAATTGATATGTTTAATTTTCAAAAACACAGATTGTTCTTTTCTCAATAAGTCTATCAACTAGAAATTTCTATCAATGTCTCTTCTCTACTTCATGAGTACAAGGATAAGTTGTGGTTTTAATGATCATTTTGGAACATTTAGGATTGGAAGGTAGATGCTGAACCAAAGAGTTTAATTTGTATTCAGGACAGTTTTAATATTTTGTACTTACTATCATCCTACTTTAAACATAATTATATTTAATGATAATTCTTTTAACTAGAATATCTAATTAATAAGGGCACATCCATTTCTTGAACGGTACACATACATCTGCATGTATAAGCTTAACCTATTTATATGAAGAGGATTCATAAACTCTATTATACTGGAAAAAATGATATCATCAGCTTCTATCTAATAATTCAAGAAATTCATCCTTTGTGATATATAGGCGCTCAACAACATTCTGATAAATATATTTTCTTTAGTAATCAAATACAATAAAATACATTGGTTTTATTAAATCATCTAAATACTGAAACAACTATACCATTAGTGTTTGAAGTACCTTTGAAAGTATTTCTGATTTCTCTTCCTCTTCTAATACGCTACTTAAAGGAACGAGGCATTTATTTGAACCAGCAGTTACAAGCTTTCATAGTAAAAAGATGATTGGACAATAAAGGAAAAGCTATGTATTTGCAACTGTATTGCTTAAAAGTGGTAGTTATGTACATTGGTTATCCCTTCAGTGAAAACAAAGATCATCCATTTTCTTTTAGATGTAATCACTACTATCTAATGCAGAATATGCATAGAAAAAACACAATTCACAAGTATAGTAACTGCATGGCAATTCACTTTCAACTTTCTACATGGATATACTTTTCTATGTGCATTAATTTCACTGTAAAATAAATAACACTGTATGATTAAAAAGAAAATAAGGTGCTAGAAACTAGGTGAAGATACTTTGCACACTACGGTCAACAAAGAAATGTTTGATAATAAAATGTTTGTTTATAAAATTTGTAGAAGTGCTCCTTGGAAATATATCTTATGAATGCCTAGAGATGGGCTGAAGAGAAAAATAGAAGGGCATTTAAAATGTTTATATTTTCCTTTACATGCCTCTAATTTAAAACAAATATCCAATCATTTTAGTAGATTCAGTTTGCTGCAAAAAAGCATGAATTAAATACTAATGAGTTGGAATATAATTTAAAAAATTAAAGTATATTCCAAATAGCAAGCCCATCAACTGACTTTTACATTCTCCTGATAAATGCAAAGTACCAATTCTCTGAACATAGCTTTTTATGGTTACTTTTTCAAAATAACTACATCATTCAACTCTACTGAATTGCCTGTAAACCCCAAATTACTTGAACATTAGTTCTGGAGAAATGTTCATGATGCCTTTAAACTCTGAGTGTCAAATTCAACATTTAGGCTCTAAAGCCTACGGGTGGTATTTATCACTCTCCAGCACTCACATTCATCATTTAGGGAAAATATGTTTAAGAAAGAAAAAAATGAAACAGGAACTCAGGGTTTAAAATATTCCTTCTTATAATCTGTGTGGTTCTTCCTCTTTTAAAGTCCTTTGACTTGCCAATTGGAAAGACACCAGGATAAAGAGAAGATTTTAAAATGCCCAAATCTTTATGATAAGTGATCAAGCACAGAGTGTGGAAGGAAACTAAAACAGAAACTCAGTGTAATATTTGGCTTAATCACTCTGATAGTTAATCACAACTAAGGCTCCCCAACCTCAGCATTTTAGCCAAAAATTAAATACCAAAGAAAGTTACAGTTTGCTGTGGACACCCAGAAAAGCCTCTTCTTTCTTCTCTTTCCTATACTAAAACTTTATATTTTCCCTTTCAAACTAATGCATCAGTTATGATTTTATTTAAATTGTGAGATCTTTCTGCAGTGAAAGTACACATACTGACATTTCTAAAATTATTTTCTTAACACTGCTTGATTAGGTGGCTAGAAAGAAGCGAAGTGTCATGCATTCATTCAACAAAAATTTATACTCATCAAATAAAAGTACATTTTATGATGAAATTGTAACACCAAAAATATGACTGTGAACACTTGATACCTCTTAAAATCTGAAAATATTAGTGGCCAATTTGATTCTTAAAATCTGAAAATTAGTGGCCAATTTGACAGTCAGAAAAGTATAAGTGATGTTCCCTGAATGCTTCATGAGTTTAAAATTACAATCCTACCACCTGATACTAGCCCCCTCCCCACTTAAAAGGGATCATAACTATTGACTCAGGATTAAATTCAAATGCATCAGTGACAAAAGAGTGAATGAAGAGTTATGACCACTGATAATAATTATATCCTGAAAGCAAATGAAAGCTTGCTATAAGGAAATCCTGAATCAGTGTTCTTGCTGAGTCTAGGGTTAACTTAAAAGTTTGGTGGGAAATTGATAGTTCTTACAGGAAATGTTATGTCCAAGTTTATTTCCTTGGCTTCTGATTTTGAAGCAATGGGTTCGGGCCATTTTAAAGGTTAGACATCAGGAAGTGGCTGCAGTGACAGAGTTATTAAGCTATAACACAACACTTTCATTCTCAAAGGTTGGCTAGATTGTGAAAAGAAGCATCCTTCTATCTTCTCTTCCTCATTTTTAAAAAAAGACATTTATTTGGTCCCAGAACGCTTTTAGTCATTTTAAGCTGGCTTTGTCCCCCCTTATGCTTTAGCTTTGCTCTTCTCTTTGAGGTCTCAGTGACATTTAGGTCAGAGAAGTTTTTACCATTGTAATCTTCGTTGAGAGTTCTAACAAGAGAGTGAGGACACTCAAGGCTGGAACAGACGCCTGAGCAATTTTCCTTACCACTCAAAACTGGATCAAGTTGTGCAGAAATAAGAGCAGATCACGGGTTTTGCTACATATACTTTCAGATTTACAGGTCAAATGTAGCTTTCCAGAAGGTTTAGGGATTAAATTTGGCCACCACCACCCTTAACCAACACCATCATCAATGCCATAATTATCATCATGGATATATTTTGGTTTTTATCACTTTCTATGCAGCAGGTACTATGCTAAGCATTTCATATGTGTAACCTCTTTTATGTTTACAAAAATTCCCATAATTCAAGCTCCATCCAACAAGGAATATGTTTAAACATAAATCATATCACATGACAATCCTTATTAAAAACCCCATTACCTTGCAATTTAATTTATGGCAAAAGTCCGAACTAGTTACCATGTCCTGGAAGACTGCACACATCATCGGACTCCAACAAGATTTTTCTCCACATTTCCTGGCACTCACCTCCACTATCACCATATACCACTCATGCTATTCTTCAAATAGGCCAAGACGATTCCTGCTATGGAGCTCCATACTTTTTGTTCCCTTTGTTTGGATATTCTTCAGACATCTTCCTCCTTTTCAGTGTTCAGGTACCTTCTCAAATTTTATTTACTCAAGAGTCCTTTCTCTGACTTCTCTTTCTGTTGTTAGCTCCCAACTCACTTTCCAGTCACATTCAACCACACTGCCCACTTTTATTTTCTGAATAGAACTTATCAGTATCCAAAATTTATATCATTTTTATATCTCCTTCTTTATCATGTAATATCCTTGAAAACAGAACTTTCTTTATGATCCACTACTTTAATAAATCACCTAGAATAACATCTGCCCTATAGGAGGTAGCCAATCAATATTTGATGAGTGACTGAATAAACAAATAGCCCTTTGAAGAGGGTACTTGTCTTGTTATCTTTATTTTAAGGATAAGGAAACTGAGGTTTAGAAAGGGTAAGTGACAGGTTCAAGATCATACAGCAACCAGCAGAGTTAGACTTTGAAGTGAAGACTATATGCCTACCTAACCAAATAAAAATGAATTTGTCTATATCATGGTGGACATAGGAGTTTTCCAGATCATGTATAGGACATCTTAACCGGATTGCCACATTGACATCAAGTACTGCTAGAATGATTACTTAATCAGGGGAGGTCTATACCAACAAAAAGAGAACCCTCTAAAAATAAGATAATTTAATGAAAGTTGATCCTATGTTCTACTGCTCCTGTTTTACACCACATTGCCCTGTAGGTATTATGTATTTTATGGAAAATACCTAGTGTTCATAATAGCTGAAGACCATGTGCATCAGAGTACCCTACACTGGGTGTCAGAAGACCTCAGTGCCAGACTGGGCTTTTTCACAGATTACAATTCCCTCATTTTAAAATAGGAAAGCTCTTTTCTGAAGTGATGTCACCAAGATGGTGAAGTAGGAGACCCCAGCCTCTGTCCTCCCACAAGGATCAGCAAAAAGACAGCTATCCACAAATAAAAACAGCTCTCAGATTGCTCGAGAGTCCACTTAAGAAACTTAGCAACACAGTGAAACAAAAAACCTGCGAATCACCACACAAAAATTAAAGAAAAAAACATTTCATTTTGCCTGCATCATTCCATCCCCCAGGCCAGCACTACTCAGCACCAAGAAGGAACTTTCCAGCTAAAAAGAGTTCTCATCACTGGGAAAGGGAGAGCAGGGTGAGCAACCAGTTCCCGAGGCTTTCGGGGCACTGCACTAAGGACCCATTTCTGTTTTACTCTATCCAGAGTCTGGCAAATCTGAGAGGTAGAAAGATGGCTAGGAAAAAAAAAGAACAGCGATACAAATACCAGCCATGCAACGGGAATGACCATAATACCCAGTTACCTGCTCTGCAGATGACCCCAGCAGCTTTCTACCCTGAAGAAGCCAACAGCCAGCACAGCCACTGAAGATACCATGCAGACTTCACTCATTTCACCCAGAGGTATTCACGTTTACTGACATCAGTCAGCTGAGTCCCTCCCTGCTCCCTCTCCTCCGGCCCCACCAGAGCTTGGGACCCACACCTGGAGCCAACTCAGGCCTCTGTAGCTGAGTGAGTGCAAGATGCCAGCCTAGACCCCTATAACTGACCCGCACTACCTTGCACACTCAGGGCTAACCCTTCCAGCTGTGCACTTGCACATCACAAGCCTGACACCCACCACTGGCTTCTCTTCCTATGTACAATCATGTGGCAAGATCCTGCAGCCACAGAAGTGCATATTGACAGCCAAGGCCCCCACACCTGCATATGGGCTAGATTTAGGCCTGTGAACAGTGACTGGCCTGCACTACTGGGTTCAGCTGCAGTTAAGTTGTTAGCTTGAAATAGACTGTTATATCAATAAAATGTTTCAAGTAATCTCAGGTAACCACAAAACAAAAACCTGTAGTAGATACAAATAAGATAAAGAGAAGGAAATCATACAATAAAAAATCACCAGTTCACAAAGGGAGACAACAAGAGAGAATGAAAGGAACAAAGGAAGTACACAATGGCCAGAAAACAATTTATATGAGGGAAACAGTAAGTTCTTACCTATCAATAATTACTCTAAATGTAAATGGATAAATTCTCTTATCAAAAGGCATAGAGTGGCCGTATGGATTAAAAAAAAAAAAAGACGCAACACAAGTTGCCTACAAGAGACTGACTTCAACTTTGAGGACACAAATAGGCTCAAAGTGAAGGAACAGAAAAAGGTATTCCATGGGGGAATCAAAAGAGAGCAAGGGTAGCTATATTTATATCAGAAAAAAAATAGACTTTAAATCAAAAACTGTATGAGACCAAAAAGGTAATTAAATAATAATAAAAGAGTCAATTCACCAATTGTAAATATATATGTACCCAACATCGGAGTACCTAAATATATTAAGTAAATACTAACAGATCTGAAGGGAGAACTAGACAGCAATGCAGTAATAGTTGGGGACTTCATTATCCCACTTTCAGTAATGGATAAATCATCTAGACAGAAAATCAGTAAGGAAACACATTGGACTTGAACTATCATTCAGCCCAAATGAACTTAACAGACATATACAGAACATTCCATCAAACATAAACAGAATACACATTCTGCTCAAATGCAGGTAGTTTAATAGTCAAGTCATGGAAACAAAGTGTCCATTGACAGATAAATGCATAAAGAAAATGTGATATAAAATGAAATATTATTCAGCCATAAAAGGAGGGAAATCCTGCTCTTTGCAACAGCATGGATAGACTTTGTAGGCATTATGGTAAGTGAAATAGATAGAGAAAGAAAAATACTGCATGATCTCACTTATATGTGGAATGTAAAAACGTCAAACTTCGAGAAATAGAGAGTAGAATGGTGGTTGTCAGGGGATCAGGGGTCAGGGAAATAAGAGATGATGGTCAAAGGGTACAAACTTTCAGTTAAAAGGTGAATAAGTTCTGGGGATCTAAGTTACAGCATGGTGAATATAGTTAACAATACTGTGTTGTATACGTGAAAGTTGCTATGAGAGTAGAGCTTTAATGGTTTTACTATAACAAAAACAACAAAATGGTAATTATGTGAGGTGAAGGGTTTTTAACTAATGTTATTGTGGTAAACATTTCACAAAATACACATGTATCAAATCATCACACTGTACACCTTAAACTTATACAG
Source organism: Lagenorhynchus albirostris (assembly GCF_949774975.1). Lineage (NCBI taxonomy): Eukaryota > Metazoa > Chordata > Mammalia > Artiodactyla > Delphinidae > Lagenorhynchus > Lagenorhynchus albirostris. The sequence continues at coordinate 104,022,283 of NC_083116.1, read as the reverse complement.
TGTTATATGCCAATTCTGTCTCAATAAACATGGAAAAAATAAGTAAATAAATAAAAGTTAAAATAGGAAAAAACACATCTGTCATATCAACCTCATGGAATTAAGAGATCAAGGTAGATCACAGCTATTAAAGCACTTTTTTTTTTTTTTTTTTTTTGCGGTACGCGGGCCTCTCACTGCTGTGGCCTCTCCCGTTGCGGAGCACAGGCTCCGGACGTGCAGGCTCAGCGGCCATGGCCCACGGGCCCAGCCGCTCCGTGGCATGTGGGATCCTCCCAGACCGGGGCACGAACCCGCGTCCCCTGCATCGGCAGGTGGACTCCCAACCACTGCGCCACCAGGGAAGCCCTAAAGCACATTTTAAATGCCAGAGAAATATAAAAATGGAAGGCTTCCTCATCGTTACTTAGGAATTGAAGCTTTATCTATATGTGCTCAATAAATATACATTGAATAAATAAGTGAATGATGAGTATTTTGAAATGATATAAAATAAACAGGTGTAATGCTTATCTATAAGGCTGATTTATGTTTGTTTTACAGTTAGGAGTAGGTAACATGCTGCAAAAATGGGTGGGTCGGTAACAGAAATGTCATTCTAAAAAAATGTACAAGGAAGCAACTTTCCATCATGGTCAAATTACTTCAGATGCCTTGAATTCATGAATAAAACACTCCATCAAATTTTATGCATCTCAAGCACTTCTCACACATTTAAATTCACAACATCCAAATGAGGTAGGAAAGGAAGAATATTTAATTTTTCTTATTTGGTGAAATGAGGATAATGAGGCACAAGGAGGTTAATGATAGATTTGAAGTTAATGCAATCAGTCAGCAGCAGAACCATATTTAGAATTCAGGTTCCCTGAAACCCACTTAGGGTTCTTTTCAAGATACTATGTTAACTGTATTTCATTGTTGGAGGGATTTAATTCAGCCATGTAGACATAAATGCTCACAACATTTTTTTTCTTACTAAGAGATCTTGCTGTTAATTCAACCACTGAGATGTAGAACAGGCAGCCCTACACTGGAGATACAGTATCACTGTTAATTCAAGTCATTTCCTGAGCTAATTTCTGTTCCTTTCCCTATGAATTCTATATTTTTCCACATCACACCACAGAATTATTAACATTCATCGAATACCCTTTGAAATTACTAACATGCTATATCTCAAAAAATACTGATTTCTCCTTTTGGTTTTACATGTAGGAAGTCAGGATATAGAGATTATGAGGGCAGAACACTGTGAAATGAGCCCCCAAAATGTAGGGTTTGTTGGTAGAAGGTCAAGTTTTCAAGATACCACATTATCTTGTTTATCCTCCCACCTCACTGGTCACTTCTCTTTATTCTCCTTCTTAGTCCTCTCCTTTTTTCTATTTATACTTTTCCTCGGGGAGATCATATAATCTCATAGCTTTAAATGTTACCTTATGCCAACAACTCCCAAATTTAAATGTCCAGTCTAGACCATTTTCCTAAACTCTAAACTCATACAGTCAATTGCCTACTCATATCTTCACTGGGATGTTAGTAGATATCTCACACTTAATTTGAATCCTTCCAAAAATCACCCCACTCTACCTGCAGTCTACCATCTCAGTTGACGGCAACTTTGTCCCTTCAACTGATTAGAGAAAAAAACTTTGGAGCCACTCATGATTTTACTTTTCTGTCATAGCTTTTCCAATCCATCAGGAAATACTTGTTGGCTTCACCTTCAAATATATTCAGACAGTCACTCCCTCTTACGACCCTAGTCTGAGCCACCATCATCTTTGACCAAATTACCATAATAACCTTCTAACTTTTCTCCTGGCTTTGAGCCCTCACCCCCAGCATCCAGAGTAATCCTTTCAATACATGTCAAATCTTATCCATAAAATCCTCCATAGGCTCCCATCTAACTCAGAAGGAAAGAGAACATTCTTACAATGGTCTCCAAGGTCCACCATCACCTTTCTCGTAACCTCTCCTATACCTCTCTCATTTTACTCTAGCCACATCCAGATAAAATACCAGGAATAGCAGATAAACTAATGAGTTAGAAATTCTGTATTGACTGTTCCCTCAAGCCAAGATGATTCTCCCTCAGACATCTAATATGACTCACTCCCTTCATGGATTTGCTCAAATGTCACCTTCTCAGTGAGGACTATCTCGATACCCTATTTAAAATTAGAACGCACTCCAGCATAAGCGAACCCGTACTTTGCTCTACCACTTATTTTCTACAGCACTCATCATCTTTTAACACACTATAAAATTTACTTATTATGTCTCTTTACTGTTTGAACCCGAGAATCCAGAGGCCTGCATATTTCTGTTGTTTTCACGGATGCATCCCAAACATCTAGAGTAGTGCCTGATGCATAGCAGGTGCTCAATAAATATTTGTTGAATTAAACTGATGCTAAATCACGGACTTTTGGTTGCCTAATGCCAGAATTAGTTTCAGAGTATTGAAGGAACCAAGCAAACAGATGATGGAAGTGGGCACATCTGGACTGAGGAGAAATTAAGGGAAGGAAGAGAAAGACATGAAATAACAATGGGGAGCAGGGATAAATACACACTTTTTTTTTCTACTGGAGGCAGGACACAGAGCCAGGGATATAGACAAAGGGGGCATCCATGAATATACTAATAGAGATTTTGACCATTTCAAAAAGGGTGAACGGAATTATATATTTAATTCATATGATTTTAAAGGCTGACTAGGGCTTCCCTGGTGGCGCAGTGGTTGAGAGTCCGCCTGCCGATGCAGGGGACACGGGCTCGTGCCCGGGTCTGGGAGGATCCCACATGGTGCGGAGCGGCTGGGCCCATGAGCCATGGCCGCTGAGCCTGCACGTCCGGAGCCTGTGCTCCGCAACGGGAGAGGCCACAACAGTGAAATGCCCGCGTATCGCAAAAAAAATAATAATAATAATAAATAAATAAAGGCTGACTAAATTGTCATTCTCCTTCCCCCCCACCCAGGATTATATAATTTCAAAAGGTCATTTGTTATTTCATTGGGATCAGGAGTGCTTACTGTTACTTTCTTATATAAGACTGATAAATAAAAAAAAATACTTGATAAATGTTATTGTCTTTGTGGACAATATATTCAGAAAACAGGGTCCCTGTGAGAATGAGAAGCTAAGGGATACTCAGAGGTGAAAACTTTTTCCAGCACTGATGTTAGTTGCCTGGCTACAAACAGTGCGTTATGAGCTTATTGCAATAAGATAAGAATTAAGCTTACTGGTTTATCTATGAAATATATTATTGAAGTGGGATTCTATTTGTACGACCATTTCTGGTCAAAACTTTACAAGAGTTACAAAGGAAAGATACTTTACCCAAAATGCCAAAAAACACATTTTTTTTTCATTTCTGAAAGATATTGCAAGATTGTCTAATCTAAAAATGAACAAGGATTCTGTAATTATTTAACTTGCATCCACATTTACAAAACCAAAAAGGTATCCTTGGTCATTTAAACTATAGATATGTTTTTAGGTACAACTTTCCAAATTGATAATCCACTAGCTCTGTCAGTTACAGCAGTAATAAAAAACAAGTTTATAGAAAATTCTCTGAGACTCAAAGTGATCTACATGCAAATATATGGAAATGATTTCTTTATTAAAGCAGTAATAAAAGGTGTGTTTGAAAAATTCATGCTTTGAAATAATAAATGGTGTTCAGATAATCATTCTCTTAAGTTGCTTATTTTTATTTACATGCACGCTTTATTAGCTACTTAAAAGTGGTTCACACAAAATACAAATTTAAATTGTTGAATATTTTAGGTTATCTCAAGTACCTAACTTACATTTTCTATCAAAATATACTCCTTATTTAATATTAATGATGGCTAATTTGCAGTTATCATTACTATACCCATAAACTGCACAAATCAAGATACAAACGAAGCAAACGTTAATACTAAAATTTAGTCATGAACTTCATGGACAACACATTATAATTAGGACATTAATTGGAATGATACAATAAAACTGTTCAGAATTCATGGTGTTAGAATTACCTGATTACATAAATCATTAGTTTTTATTTTCAAAAACTGAATATTAAACCTACAGGAAATTATGTACCTTCTAATGTTTTACTGGAGTTTTCTGGTATTTAAATTTTCATATTTGGCAACAGTTTTCGTTTCACTAACATTTGTCATCGTGTTCTGTGTAAACCAACTCTAAAACCTCAAATGGCTGCATCTGGGGTATATCTCTTCAACATTTGGTTCTCTCTAGTTGGGAGGCCATTGGCATTCTAGTCTCTCACAGTCTGTCTCATCAGGTGTATCCCAGCCAGGCCTTCAGATATGATACCCACTGAGCAAAAAAAAACTAAATGCATTTATACTAGAATAATACTTCTGTTGTCACTACCTATTACCTAGACAATTGGTCACACTCTCCTTCCTGCTTAGGTTACTCTCAATAAGGCATATGTTCCTTTACACAGAACATCCCAATTCTGGCACTTGAGGTCAATCTACAAAAAGCCAGACAGCAAATTAATGCAGATCACAAGGAAAACTGAACAAGCAGCAATACTGGAGAAATCCCCAAAGGTTAGAAATGAATTGTGACTTGAACATAGCACAATCTGGTATCTGGTTCATAAAACTGGATCAACATTTTGTGAGATCCAAACTGATTTTGAAAACTAACCAAATCATGATATACACATTCTAATTCTCTGATGGACAAGGTAAAGCTCTCACTGTTTCTTTTACTGCCATCTAGAAAAGAATGCTATTATCTATAACATACATCATTAGCATAGATAACATAAAGGTTTTTTTAAGCGTGGGTTATTCTGGCCTCAAATACATTAAACTCATTTAGAATACTGAATTAAGCTATAGGAGATTAATCCTGGAGATCCAAATCTTGGAATTGCTGCCCTCATTAATTCCTCCCACTTGATTTGTGTATTTCATTGCTATCACACCAAGTATGTGATGCCCCATTGACAAAGAAGATATACTGAGAAAAAAGTATCAATTACATGGGCAAAGAACTACTAAGAAGTTCAAAACTCTAGGAATGCAAAAAAAAAAAACTCTAATGAGTGAAAACTTCATGAACAAAAGGGGTGACCAATATGAATTCTGCAAACGAAAACCTAATCCATTCTCCAGTCATGTCAATATACAAGGATGCTCAGTCACTGAAACGGATGAATTTGACATGCTTTACTAGAGGATGACCTTTTAAAATAAAAGGTATCTCTTCTAGGGTAGAGCTGGCAGGGCTAAAGAGAAAATTGTCTGCGGATGAAAGCAGTTTTTAATTTCAAGTTCTTGAAGAAATAAGACCTCTGAGCTGTCCATGGTGCTGGATTAGACCAGGCCTTCAAAAAGCTGCTTGAAAATCCCCTAAGCCCTGGCTTACAGCATAGTGTGCTGTATGTAGACCTGTCAACTCTGTTGTGACTCTTAGATGTAACTGTTTAACATAATCTACAGTTTCAGTCTTGCCTATTTCATAGCCAGTTATGAGATAGCTGTCTACGATTCCCTGAGTGATAACACCAGGTATTCTGATTTGGTAGATCTTGGTGAGGCCCAGGAATGTATGCCTCATATGATTCTGAGAAGGGACTAAAGTACTGCTTAAACTCTAGTATCCCCAAGGTTGCCTGCCTCAATCCCCAGTCAAAATGTCCCCAGTGTTTCTAACAGAGCAATGATTCTGATCCCACTAAGCAGTTTGATTAGACTTCACATATGACATCTGGACTCACTCCACTGAAGCTTTACTTAAGATACTGTTCCAGCTTTTAATTCCCTTCCTTCTGTTCTTCCCCTTTCAAATCTTATCTATCCTTTGAGTCATCTTCTTCATGCTTCACTACTCCAGACCTCAATAGCACCGTTTTTGGAGTCATATAGACTTTGATTTGAATAAATAACTGTGTTAAAACAACTCACTTAACTTTAAAACCAAGTCTTTATTTGCTTACTTATAAAATGCAAATAGCATCTACCACATTACAGATTTCTTGTGAGGATAACATGAGATAAAATCTCTAAGGCACCCGAAACAGTGTCTGATACACAGTGGGACTATGGCATGTTAGTTCTTTTCCCCTTCCTCTTCTAAATTCCCTTTAAATAAATGTATCCTTTATTACTTTATTTCATCTAATTGACTCTTGTTTCTAGCATTTGCCTCATCAACCAGCCTTTAAGATCTTTGACTAATAATAGAGCTTGCATATTGAGCGCACAGGGAGTAGATGCCAGGAACTGTGCAGAGCTAAGAGGACTCAGATATTGAGTAGCAGAGCTGGAATTCTGAATCTCAAGCCCCAGTTTCTAACCATTATGCCATCCTAAGGTCAATGACCATTCAGTTTTCCCCCTACCATACCTAAGCCAAGTATCTAGCATGTGAATTAATTGCTATCCGAGCCTTTTTCACTCTAAGGGAGAAAATGCATTGTCTATATCCTACCCTGCTTAATCAGCATCATCATCAGTCCATTCAAAAAGGGCAGCCAATTGCCCTATCATTTAGTAAATTACTTAGGACACTAAGGGAAACTTTTCTGGAAACGAGAAGGCTAATACAGCTCCTAATTTATTTTACTCGCTCTCTTCAGAGTATATGTACTGGAAAATCTGAGAATATCATTCACTTTCATATTCTTCACATTTTCCAGAGGGATAATTAAGTACATGTCTCCTGTTGGGGCAATGATTAAGCTGGCTATAGGAGATCACATCCTCTTTGCTTATCTAGGCTGTTCCTACTATTCACATCATGTTCAAATCATCACAGTCAAGCAAATGACCAATAGTAAGATACCAAAATATTGCAACCTCAGTCAACATATTGATAAGGCCAGGAAGAGTTCGATGTTTTCATATTCAACAACTTCAACTTATCAGGTTTACCATGGTTAGGGAGAGGAATCTAGTGTTATAATAATGAAAGACATGCTCAGTATGTTTTAATAACTTAAAACATGCTTGCCTCCATGTCCTGGCTATTGTGAATAGTGCTGCAATGAACACTGGAGTGCATGTATCTTTTCGAAGTATGGTCTTCTCTGGATATATGCCCAGGAGGCAGACTGCTGGACCACGTGGTAGCTCTATTTGCAGTTTTTAAAGGAACCTCCATACTGTTCTCCATTGTGGCTGTATCAGTTTACATTCCTACCAACAGTGCAAGAGGGTTCCCTACCCTCTCCAGCATTTACTGTTTGTGGATTTTTTTTTTTTTTTTTGCGGTACACGGGCCTCTCACTGCTGTGGCCTCTCCCGTTGCAGAGCACAGGCTCCGGACGCGCAGGCTCAGCGGTCATGGCCCATGGGCCCAGCCGCTCCGCAGCATGTGGGAGCCTCCCAGACCGGGGCACAAACCCGCGTCCCCTGCATCGGCAGGCGGACCCTCAACCACTAAGCCACCAGAGAAGCCCTTTTTGTGGATTTTTTGATGACGCCCATTCTGACTGGTATGAGGTGATACCTCATTGTAGTTTTGATTTGCATTTCTCTAATAATTAGTGATGTCCATCAACAGAGGAATGGATAAAGAAGATGTGGTACACATATTACTCAGCCATAAAAAAGAACAAAATAATGCCATTTGCAGCAACATGGATGGACCTAGAAATTCTCATACTGAGTGAAGTCAGACAGAGAAAGACAAATATCATATGATATCGCTAATATGTGGAATCTAAAAAAAGGCTACAAATGAACTTACCTGCAAAACTGAAATAGGGTTACAGATGTAGAAAATAAACTTATGGTTACCATGGGGTAAGGGGGGGAAGGGAGGGATAAATTGGAAGATTGGAATTGACACATACACACTACTATATGTAAAATAGATAACTAATAAGGACCTACTGTATAGCACAGGGAACTCTACTCAATACTCTGTAATGGCCTATATGGGAAAAGAATCTAAAGAAGAGTGGATATATATATTTATATAACAAATTCACTCTGCTGTACACTTGAAACTAATACAACATTGTAAATCAGTTATACCCCAATAAAAATTTAAAGAAAAACAACAAAAAACCATACTTGCTATATAATCCAGTAATGGCTTTGGCACACTTGTGGTAACTTTGTAAAAATCATCCTAAAGATTCCTCTGTGGTGATGAAACAGTTCTGTATCTTGATTGCAGTGGTGATTATATGAATCTAAATATGTGATGAAATGTCACAGAACAAGACATAAAGACCCTCAGTAAAAGACTGTGTGCAAAACTGGGGAAATCCAAGTGAGGTCTGCAGCTTAGTTAACTGTAGTGTGCCAATGTCAATTTTCTGGGTCTGATAATGTGCTATATTTATTTAAGATGTTACCATTGGGAATAGTTGGGTAATGTGCACATAGGAACTTCCTGTACTATTTTTTCAACTCCTTGTGAGTTTATAATTATTTCACAATAAAAAAATCTTAAAACATTTAAAAAATCTTTTAGAAATTTGGTGTGTCTTTTCAGAGAAAATAAGGAAAAATAATTAGAGAAAGAAGAGAGAAAAGAAAAGGGTCTGGCTAATTCCTAAGAGGAAATATTACTTTCTTTTTATACTGGAAATAGAAACGAAAACATAAGACGCTATATTGACAAGTTATAGGAAGTCTTTTTTTTCTTCAAAAGGCTTAAGAAGATGTAAATGAATTTTCTCTTTGCAAGTGAATGATACACTAAAATTACTTATTCCACCCTTGTTTTAGTCTTCTGTTTATGCATCAGTTATGTAAACCTGCCAATATTTAGTCACTAACCTTAAGTTATGACTGAATTTGCAACAGATTTAAAGATGTGATTTGAATTCACCTTTTATAAGGTGTTGTAAGGTCATGTGGTGACACATATCTAGAAAATTGTACTTCCGCTTAAAATGGACTGAGTTTGTTCCTAAGATGTTTAACTGAAGTGATTAAGTGGGCTGCAACATATTGGTTTTTAAATGGTCTAGCCACATTTGTGCCGTTATTTTTTTACAAGATTATACCATGGGTATATATCACTGACAAAAAAGTTCTCAAAAGCAGCGTATCAACACTGGGGTAAAATTTAAGTTCCAATAGTAAAATCATATTGGAAAATTCAGTTAGCAAAAGGCATTAGGAGTCACTTTTCAAAGTTTATACTGATACAGTTTCTGTTATCAAAGTGTAGTAGAGAAATAATTTTCAAAATTATATAGGTTATTAAGAGAAAAATCAAAATCAGTCACTGTCACCACTAAGTTTTGCTCATACAAGGTAGATGCTACTTGCAGTTGTAAGAACAATTCGGTTTATATTCTTGGCAAGTTTATAGCAGTCGAAACTTAGAGATAATCATCTTCATGGAACATAGCAGTTCTGATCATCTCGTCATTAAGCCTATTACTGCCTATGCAGTGACATTTAACATTTAAAAGTTAAATAAAATTAGTTCATTCTCCACTTCTGGATGGCCTCAGTGAGCTCTCTTTACTCAAAGGCAATCAGTATGCATAACCTTAAACCTGCAATTGTTATTTTCCTTTGCTCTCCAGGTTTCCTACATCATTTTATTCCTATTTCTAAGAACGATTTGTTACGAGTGTTTTAAAGAAAAAATCTAGAACTCAATATAATAAAGAGCTCAACATAAACATGAGATATTGCACAGTTTCTGAAATAATTAGTAAATATATACTCTCGTAGAAAACCTTAATTTTAATTTATAAAAGGTCTATGGCTGCTTCACAAGAAATGATGGGTCCTGAGGTTTCTTGTGAGGATGGTAGGTAGTAGCTCCAAACTTTTTTGGGAAATCAAAGCTGTTGGGTGAAGCTGCACAGATTGGCATGGCAGGATGATAACAGTATAGGAAAAGAGAGATGGTGACAAAAGATACAGTGATTGTTGGCCAGATGTCCTTGATTCATTCATTCTTTCCATGATTACATATTAAGGGTTGACTGTATCCTTAGTGCTGCTAGACACAGCGGATGTACTGATAAAAAAAACGATACCTCCCCTCATTGTTCTTACATCATAATTGGAGGCAGACAAAATCAAGGAGGCAGAAAATAAGTGCCATGGAGAAGACAGACAAAGAGCTGAGTTACAGAATAATGTTAATGGATGGTGCAGGTGGAGGAGGCGGCCTTAAGCCACGTGGTCAGGCCTCTCCTTGGAGCCCTGAGGGTGTATAGATGACAGAAACTGCAGAAGAGAATATCTGCTTCAAAGAGACACTCTGTAGACTGTGGTAAAGCTTCCCACATCAACGGGGATTTGCTGACTCTCCTTTTGTTTGAATATTGTCAAAAGATTATGTAGGGAATAGTCCATCCTACCTCATCTACCTTCACTGCTCTTCCATTCTCTGAGAAAAAGAGAGGTTTTCACATGCCTTTAAAATGTGGTTCTTTTACTTGTGCTTGCTGAATTCCTCTGCGTTTCCTTGGAAACTTATTTATACTATCCACTTCCCAGAAAAGCTGGGAAGATTAAACAAGGTTAAGAATACGCACTGAATATTGTATGTTATCCATTAATGAACGACATTATAGTAAAAAGAAAATCTCATTCATTCCATGATGTTATGGAACCATCCTTATCCTTCTTTGCAAAAAGGAGGAGAAACAGTCATATAGTCTTTGAAGTCAGAGAGGTATGGTTCTAAATTTCAGATGTTTCACTTCTTGCTGTGTGACCTTGGGAAAATTACTTAATTTCTAAGCCTCAGTATCCTCATAGATACGTTAAAGCTAAAGCTCTGTGTATCACTGTTGGAATAATAACATGCATATTAATCACCTGGCATAAATAATAATATTTATAATCATCATCAACACCACCACCACCACCATTATCAGTTAAGAACCTATTGTCAATGTGATCTTAGTCTATCACTGAGTCTTAGTTCAGCATTCAATCCTAATATTTTATCTGACATTCCCTAAATCACCCTTCACTGAACGTAGTTTTCGTCTCGTTGTCTTTGAGGTACATCATCCTCCATCCTGCCTCTTAATTTGCGTATACCTCTTGGAGCATCTTTTCTATTTTCTCTTCAGTAAACTTAGACAACTTTTGTAGGTCTACTAAACCATGAAATGAAAGCCTGTGTTCATGTCTTTGTTTCTTGTTGTAACCTAAGCACCTAACACTTAATATCTAATTTAAAGATCATAGCTAAAGTTTCCCCTCCCCACATGAATCTTTTCCTTATCATACACAATTGCATAGGAATTTATTACCCTGAATTCCTTTAGGAGTCTTTGATTGGACTACTCATTTTGGAATATCTGCAGGTTTTCTGCAGCACAGTTTACTCTCATGGAGCGGGAAGTGTTAGACAACAGGATAGGCTCATTCATTAGTCAAGGAATTGATCCTATACATTGAACCCATGCAATTCAAATAACGACAACTAATTGTATGTGGAAGGCTGCCAGATTCTCTCACAATAATTAAAGTACAAATAAATCCATATATATATATATATATTAACATCTTTATTGGAGTATAATTGCTTTACAATGGTGTGTTAGTTTCTGCTTTATAACAAAGTGAATCAGCTATACATATACATATATCCCCAAATCTCTTCCCTCTTGCATCTCCCTCCAATCCTCCCTATCCCATCCCTCTAGGTGGACACAAAGCACCAAGCTGATCTTCCTGTGCTAAGCGGCTGCTTCCCACTAGCTATCTATTTTACATTTGGTAGTGTATATATGGCCATGTGACTCTCTCACTTCGTCCCAGCTTACCTTTCCCCCTCCCATGTCCTCAAGTCCATTCTCTACATCTGCATCTTTATTCCTGTCCTGCCCCTAGGTTCTTCAGACTTTTTTTTTTAGATTCCATATATATGTGTTAGCATATGGTATTTGTTTTTCTCTTTCTGACTTACTTCACTCTGTATGACAGACTCTAGGTCCATCCACCTCACTACAAATAACTCAATTTCCTTTCTTTTTATGGCTGAGTAATATTCCATTGTATATATGTGTCACATCTCCTTTATCAATTCATCTGTCGATGGACACTTAGGTTGCTTCCATCTCCTGTCTATTATAAACAGAGCTGTAATGAACATTGTAGTACATGACCCTTTTTGAATTATGGTTTTCTCAGGGTATATGCCCAGTAGTGGGATTGCTGGGTCATATGGTAGTTCTATTTTTAGTCTTTTAAGGAACCTCCATACTGCTCTCCATAGGGGCTGTATCAATTTACATTCCCACCAACAGTGCAAGAATGTTCCTTTTTTCCACACCTTCTCCAGCATTTATTGTTTGTAGAGTTTTTGTTGATGGCCATTCTGACTGGTGTGAGGTGATACCTCATTGTAGTTTGGATTTGCATTTCTCTAATGATTAGTGATGTTGAGCATACTTTCATGTTTTTGTTGGCAATCTGTATATCTTCTTTGGAGAAATGTCTATTTAGGTTTTCTGCCCATTTTTGGATTGGGTTGTTTGTTTTTTTGATATTGAGCTGCATGAGCTGCTTGTAAATTTTGGAGATGAATCCTTTGTCAGTTGCTTCATTTGCAAACATTTTCTCCCATTCTGAGGGTTGTCTTTCAGTCTTGTTTATGGTTTTCTTTGCTGTGCAAAAGCTTTTAAGTTTCATTTGGTCCCGTTTGTTTATTTTTCTTTTTATTTCCATTTCTCTAGGAGGTGGGTCAAAAAGGATCTTGCTGTGATGTATGTCATAGAGTGTTCTGCCTGTGTTTTCCTCTAAGAGTTTGATAGTTTCTGGCCTTTTATTTAGGTCTTTAATCCATTTTGAGCTTATTTTTGTGTATGGTGTTAGGGAGTGTTCTAATCTCATACTTTTACATGTACCTGTCCAGTTTTTCCAGCACAACTTATTGAGGAGGCTGTCCTTTCTCCACTGTACATTCCTGCCTCCTTTATCAAAGATAAGGTGACCATATGTGCGTGGGTTCATCTCTGGGCTTTCTATCCTGTTCCATTGATCTATATTTCTGTTTTTGTGCCAGTACCATACTGTCTTGATTACTGTAGCTTTGTAGTATAGTCTGAAGTCCAGCAGCCTGATTCCTCCAGCTCCATTTTTCGTTCTCAAGATTGCTTTGGCTATTCGGGGTCTTTTGTGTTTCCATACAAATTGTGAAACTTTTTGTTCTAGTTCTGTGCAAAATGCCATTGGTAGTTTGACAGGGATTGCATTGAATCTGTAGATTGCTTTAGGTACTACAGTCATTTTCACAATGTTGTAAATCCTTATATTTTAAGCATCTACTAGATACTGAAGACTAAATTTCACTAATTGATTACTGTATATAACTCCAACCTTGTATTTCCAACATGACTGTGAGACATAAGAGAATATCTTAGTGTTGGGTATGTAATAAACTCTTAACACTTGCCTATGTCCCATAATCTGTAGGCAAATAATTCTCCTAATCTACTTCTATTCTCTATTAAAGATACAACATTTGAGGTCATGATGTTCTCTGGAAATCCAGAAATTCCTAAGGCAAAATCTAGATGACACAATTATAGAAGAGGCTGCAACTGATTTCCCTCAAGCACAGTTCTGTTGCCATAGAATCATCTCAAATCTGCCACCTTTAAGGCTGAACTCTTCTCCATTCCACTCACAAGTATTCTCACTTGGGTTTTAATGGGAAATGTAAACTATTAGAGCCAGGGCTGATTCTCTCTGGATACTGTCATGAGAAAGGTCTGGATTCCCCATTACTTTTCCTATTAAAATAGCACCAAAAGCAAAGTGTACCAAATCTTAGCATGTTTGTTATATAGAAGCTCTTATAGACACATCCTCAAAGTAACATTTCCAGTAAGATAAGTTAAAATCTGTTTTAAATAAAAGCTGCTTGTAATTCATTTAGATAACTAGCACTTAGAAGTAATATACATGAATGCTATTTGAAAGTCAGGATTCATCTTATTATGGCATCCTATTATAATAAACTTATAGGCAAGACAAAAAAAGTACACTGAGGAGAATCTTTGGTTAAAAAAAATGGAAACAGAATAGTAAGTTAAATCATGATGGCTAAAGAGCATATTTAATTTTCATTATGTTGAATTATATATGCAACTAGGCAAGGACATACTGGCCTTTCAAAAATAAAATCCATGTTTTCAAATTCATCTTCTCTTAAAAGTATAAAATCATAAATGAAAAAAACAAAACCCTCACTGGCTCAAATAATATGATGGAGACATAAAAATATCAAAGGTTTAGGACTGGACATATATTCAAACCCATGCTACATGTGTGTAGGTTATTTAAAAAAATGGTCATTGCTAGGATTTTGCTGGAAGTGGCTTGTTACTCTGAATAACACTATTTCCATAACTTGTAAGGCATAATAGATAAGACACACATACACACAAACATTGTGAATAGTGGCAACATATTCTGTCATTGGGCTTTCACTGTAATATGCCTGCGTGTGCCTCCAACTGATGCTAAATTTAGTAGCATTTGAAGTCTCTTGGAAAAAACAGTTCCAAAGAGTTGGAAAGGGAAGGTGTTTTCAGTTCAGCGCAGCATGCTGCTTGCAGTAGTGAGTAGCTGCGAGGGCTTCCTGCTCAGTTGCTCTGTGAGAGAGCGATGTTAAAATGTGTTGGTATTCTAGAAAGCATAAGTTCACCTGAAACACTGTGTTTCCTCGATTTCCAAGACAACAGTGATTTCCTGTAAGTTAAATATCACAAAGAGTAAAATATTGCCATTTCTTAATCTGTTATAATTTATCTCCATGTGAATGTGCATTCACATTTAAATAATGTATACATTACTTTCGAATTATAATGCCTAAAATGAACTCAAACACATGTCAGAGAAGCCACCACATAACAGCCTCTGGAAAGTCACAAATTGAAATGCTCTAACGATATGATTATAATTTAATACTAATATCAAAAGTATTATTTTCCTATTATTTAAGCAATTGCTGCGACTTATTGGTAGAGTTATAAAAGCAAGACATCAGAATATTTATTAACCATACTATACTTAGTATATTTTTAAATTGAAGTCACATGAAATCTAGCCTATAAAATGGGAAAAATAATAATAGTAACCTCAGACATTGCGCCAAGAGTCAAATGAGATAATGTACATGAGATTGCTTCGTAAATTTTAAGGGCCTGCCATGTCACTATCATGTTATACTGTGTATCTCTTTTGTTGAGGACATTCCTTTCATATGTGCATAGAACAGTGTTTGCTGCTTTTGAAATCTCAGTGTGGTCTTTTATCAAAAGAAAGTTCACTTAAAGATTCTTTTTCAGTGCCATAATCTGCAAAATCCATTCATGTAATTATAAACTATAGACAGATAGATAGATAAAAATTAGAGATGGAGAGGGAAAGAGAGGGTCAGGAAAAGAAAGGGAGGGAGAGAGGGAGAAAAGTAACTGGGTATATGGATGAATGGAAAAACGGACAGGTAGGTAGACAGCCAGAAGGACAGATAGAAAACATATATAATCTTTGTCAAATTACTTAACTTCTCTTCTGTCAGTTTTATCATATATAAAATGGGACAATAATAGTACCTACATTATAGGACTGTTGTGAGCATTAAGTCAGTTAATCCTGGAACACGGTAAGAATTCAGTAAATATTACTTTTCGTTGTAGTTTTTATTTGGCTCTTTAAAAATCTGTCACATATTTCCATGTAAATTTTTATGCATAGATTAGATATAGCCTAATAATGAGAGTTATCAGTTACTGAGCACCTTCTGTGTTTTAAGCACAGATGTTTTATATACTCTAAGACATATAATCATGAAAATAATCCTTTAAAGTACTTATTTTGAGTACCATTTTAAAGATGAGAAGATCAAGACTTAAAGCATCTGTTTAAATTTCCTAAGATCATGGACATAGAAACTGTCATACAGAGTGAAGTAAGTCAGAAGAGAAAAACAAATATCGTATATTAACGCATATATGTGGAATCTAAAAAATGGTACAGATGAACTTATCTGCAAAGCAGAAATAGAAACACAGACGTAGAGAACAAATGTATGAAAACAAAGGGGGGAAGCGGGGGTGGGATGGACTGGGAGATTGGGATTGACATATGTACACTACTATGTATAAAATAGACAACTAATGAGGACAGACTGTATAGCACAGGGAACTCTACTCAGTGCTCTGTAGTGACCTAAATGGGAATGAAATCCAAGGAAAAGGGGATATATGTACACATGTGGCTGATACACTGTGCTATACAGCAGAAACTAACACAACATTGTAAAGCAACTATACTCCAATAAAAAAAAATTTTTTCCTAAGATCTTAGAGCTGCTAAGTTGCAAAGGCAAGAATAGAATCCAGAACCAATGACAGCAGGATGGCTGCTCCAGCTCAGACGTTTACTTGCTGCACATACTCTGTGAGCTGCAGTTTTCCCATCATGTTGGAGCTTACACCTCATAGGACTATTGTGAAGATGAAATAAGACAATGCCTGAAGGTGCTAAGCAGAATGTCTGGTGCATTATAACCTAATATAAAGTAGCTGTCATCACTGTTAGTATTATTACTACTACTATTATTATGTTCTTCTTTATCACCAATATGATCATCTATCTACCTCTAAAACACAAGATCTTTGTATTATACTATCTCAACTGGGCACACTTATCTATTTTTATATAGCAGAACTGATACAACAAACTTGGAAAATTTGGTTGCAAGCTCATAGCGATGGTCACTGGAGCAAATAATGATGTTTAACTTCCTTCTCTCACTATGTGCAACTTACTTTTCCTCTGTGTCACGCAGTTCATTAAAGTCATCTTATGTTGAGTATAAAAATCAAAATATGTTATTATCAAATTATATCTTACTTGTACTGATAAGGTGTGTAGAGTTTAAAAGTAAATTATCATTTGATTTTTGCATAAATTCTACAAAGTCAAGAATTATTATACTTCTTAACTTTTTCTTATGTGAGTTTGTAGACATATACAAAAGTAGACAACACAGTACAATAAACCTCCATATACCCACCATGCAGGTCCATCAGTTATCAATTCAGGGCCAGTCTTGTTTCATCTATGTCCACCCCCACACTCAGAGCTTTGTATTATTTTGCAGCAGAGCCTAGGTAATCCTTCTTTTGATATTTAGATACTGAGATAATTAGTTATTTCAGTTGACATAACTAATATATGACAAAGTTGTTGCTTAAAATTGATCTCTCAATATTTCTGTTTCATTCTTATTATATTAGAGGTAACATCTTTATGATATATGTAATATGCAGTGATCAATTATATACTTTACTGATTCATATATGGGTTTGCGTAGGCACTTAAAATAATTGATAGTTTGGTTATATGGACAAACTAGGATCATCTCATACCCCTTCTTAAGTGGATAAGCGGATAACTGACAAACATGGATTTTTAGAAAAAATACATAAGATAAACAACTGTATAAGCTACATTGTAAAGTTAACAGGAAAAAGAAGCAGTAAACAGGGATTTTTTTGAGTGTGTGTGTTTACATGTGGCATATGTGTCAGCACAGAGAAAAGGCCAGAAAGTTATACACCAAAATGTTAATTGTGGATTCCAACTGGTGCTTGGATTTTTCACAGTTCCATACTGATAAGAAAGCTAACCCTGTAATCTTACTGTCTGGGTTTGAATTCTCACTTTGCCATTTGCTAACTGTATAGACTCGAACAAGTTTCTTAACTCTTACCTGTATTTCCTCATTTTTAACATGGGAGTAATAGTGGTACCTATCTCACAGGCTTATTTAGAAGATTAAATAAGTAAACCCATGTAAACTACTTCGATCTATGCATGTTAGATATTATTATTATTAATTATTTCTACTAATACACTGGACTGTATCACTTTAATAATAGGAAACAATAATTGTTTCAGTGGTGGAAAATGAGGAGGATAAGATTTGTTAAGATATTTTGAAAATTAATTTTCAGTTAATTGTTATTTTGTTAACTGATACTGTCTTGAAATTGTTCTTATCACTTCCAATGAACTTGTGAGGAATAGATAAATATAAGATTCTACCTATCCCAACGCAGGAATGACTTGTGAAGTGACTTATCGGCAGTGTAGAATGAGTTGTTTTGTTTTTTCCAGAATTTCCCCCCTTTGAAGAAAAAGATTATTGTAAAAGATGCTGTGATAATTCTTAGTTACACTGGCAAGCTATAAACATTCATAAATACAAAGTGAATAGCTACAAAATGAAGTAGGAATTAGTCTTTGTAGAAATACTATACCTAAGTATAGTTTCTAGCAGTATACTTTTCAATGAACTTCATGTATACTAGTTGTGCTAACTTGTACTCACTTGAATCCTTCTGAAGCCTTCTCTTCAGAAGTTAATAATTTTTCTAAAATAAGTCAAATCATGCAAATTGATGAATATAAATTGCAGCAATTTTATCACTGCTAAAATCGTTTCTGAGCATTACAAGAAGAGTTCACTTGGCTACTGTCTTCACACTGAATACTTTTTCCGATGGGCTTAAACTAATAAAGTGACAAATTGATCTGCATTTTATTTTATACTACCTTAAAAAAAAGAGAGTCCTTAATTCTTACTAAAAACTACAAATTATGAAATTAGCAAAAGGCAGCTATGGCTAAATACATTTCAAGCAAAATGCCATTCATCTTTGTTAAATTGATCTGCTGAGTCGAGCAGAAACGTCTCCAAGGTTTTCTCTTGAGGAGCCAGAAGTGAGGCATCTAGTGAGGCTTCAGTCAATTACCTTTTTCTTTTATGGTTCAAGTTTCAGTGCCTGTATCAATACCGCTTTTTCTTTGCATAGGAATTTTACCTTTTTATTTAACATCAATAAAACTATCTAGTTTATATTAGACACCCACAGAGTATCAATAATCATAAAACAGGTAATATTTAACAAGCATGAGTAATTGCCAAACGTAATTCTCCACACTTTATGTGTATCATTCTCTTAGTTCTCACATCTACTCTATGAGGTAGGCAGCATTAATGTGTTCATTTTATAGATGAAGGAATCATGGCCCAGAGAAGTCAAATAGCTCCTCAGGTGTACAGATATATTCACTAACTATAATATACTAATTATGCTGTAAATATAATATTCCATAAACAGGTATGTGATAGATATTTGTTGACTAAAGGTTGAATAATGAATTGCAACAGACTCTACTAGTGAAAGGCAAGAAATATGGACCTGGAAAGACTTGGCTTGGTCTCACACTGGCCATTTACTAAGAGAGTTTGGATAAATCTTTAGAGAATTATCTCAGTTCCTAAAGTTTCTTAAAGGGAGATTCTGAGATAAGGCTTCATTGTAAATGTGATATAATAGGACATGTTTCCAGGAAACAATGGTAAGGGAGTAGAAAAGTGGGATTGGGAAGGGAAAGAGGCCAACAATGTGCATGGCATAAAAGTCCGGCATGACAATGTAGGTCGCGCTTCTGAATTTCTCAACCGGAGGCAAAAAAAAGCTCAAGTATTTATGCCTCTGCAACCAGCAGTCATTGATTAAAGGGCTTCCCACACACAAGGAAGTAAATTTCAAGACACATCCCTTTGCACAGACCGAGTGGGCTCTGGCAGTCTGAGAGCAGCCCTCCAACAAAGAGATGCCGGTGCTGGCTCTTGGGAGTGAAAGCAAAGCAGGAAGACATTAAACGAATATGAAGTGATATAAGTGGATCACTGACAACATCACCTACCAAGAACTTGTTTCTTCATTTGAGATTAAAATCATATCAAGAACTGTCATGAAGATGAAACAGGGTGACATGTGCCCAGCAGTTAGCCCGGCACTGGCACACAGCAACACTCGATAGATGGTGACACTTGTTTGCAGCACTCTGTTGTGAGGATGGGAAATATTACTGTGAAAGATCAACCATGGTGCCCAGCACATGAAAGAAATTTAAAGGCTACCATCACCAATTAGTTTTCCTATTGCTGTCACTAGTGTTGCTGGTAGTATAATACCTAAGTTAGGATATCACTGCAGTATTTAACTCCAAAGCCTATACAATTCTTAGATACCTGGCACCATTTATGGAGGTGAGAGGGCTATCTCAGGATCTGAGTACCACAGAAGGGGCCGCATTCTCGCCAGCTTTCCTGCTACAGTGGTATTGGGCAAGCATCTCAAAAGACAAGAACAGAGGGCAGGACCTTTTAGCTATTAAATGTAAGATGCAATATTGATTTATTGATAACAGTAATAAGAATAATGGCAGCTGAAAGGATGTTTCTGACCTCCTTCATGATCCCCCAGATATTGATATTTCTTTCAAAGTTACTGATGAGAAGAGCACTCAGTAAATTTTTTCTCCTACCATGAATGTGAGCATTTGTTCTCAACATCTTTTGATGAGTGAAGTCAACCCCAAGGAAAGCAGCTAAGGAGAAGGGTAAGCAAAATAAGGTTTACCAGGTCTAAACAGATGTGCAGCATCTCTTCATCCCTGGATGAAAATTTAGGCTTGAATGAAAATGGATGGAGAAGTACATACTACCTAAATGTTAAGATTAGGGGAGAGGATGGGGAGAATACTAAATCTTTCTCTATGTAACCCTGTCTTGTTTGACTTGTTCTAATGAGTCTGTATTACTACTGTACTTTTTTTAACGTAGAAAAAAAGTGTAAAAGGAAAAAATTGAGATTAATTTAGAACAGATAAAACAGCTGAAGAGCGACTCTATTGCCTCTTAAAAAGATATTTTGATTAAACTAGAAATCAAAAAAATCTCCACCATGGTAAAAATAGAAAATAGTTTTCCCTCTTTACTCTCCTAAATTAGGAGTACAAAATAAATGGCTAGGAAAGTGGTATGATGGCCCTCCTTTCCTCAGGGGTAAGAGTGGGTTTAGAGGCTGATCAAATTCTCCAGTTATACACTTTTTAAGGACTAGGTTATGAGACCACCTCCTCTTCCTTCTTTTGCCTCTGGAGGTGAGGGGTGAGGTCAGAGTTCAGTGACAAAGTGACAATCAACAAGGGAATTTCTTCAGCTGTCCCTTTTGTAGGTTGAGTCTTCGGTAGGCATTGCTATATAGTCAGACCATGAAACCAGACTGTGCCTTCTAGGAAACACCAAGATTCCTCCCCGTTATCTCCATTTCCATAAGCACAGGCAGTGGGAGCTAGCAATAGGAGTCCTTATTCCACTGTCATCTCTAATAGAGATAGTTCTTGAACATCATTCCAAACTCATGGTAGCGATACCAACATGACAGTGAACCAAAGTTTACTTCTGCTGTTTATTGGCTATTATGGTTTTACTTTTCCTCCTCTATTTTATTAGGGACTCAATGAATCTTCATTATTGTGGGCATACCCGTATTTCTAGTATTCGGAAGGGAAATTTCTTGAAGTTAGAAACTGTATGTAATTCATTAATTTTCTCCACCATCTTAAAAAAGGTGGCTGTTAACTGTGCACTGCCAGACTGCACTGATTTTTCCCTATATGTTCAAACTGCTGTTTAAACAGCCCTAGCCTGTGAGCATATATGCTCTTATAAAACATGAATGCATGTGCGCACGTGCCAACACACAAAATGGTAAACACAATGTTCATTTCAAATTGTTAAAATGCTTTAATTTACTCAACAGAAAAAGGAGAGCAGAAGAATTTTCTCCATGATTTCATTAAAGTTTTCTCTGGAATGCATAACCCATATGGGCCACATTGCAATGTTCCTTCAAGGCAGTGAATATGTTCAATTTGGAAGTAGGTAACTGTTAGAAATTGATTTTGCAAAGACAGAAATGTAGTACAAACATACAATGTTCATATTTTACAAAAGCTGTAACCATTAATTTTTGTTTTTTAAACTTGGCTTTCCCTAACACTAAATTTTCTCCTTTTTATGAATATAATCATCTTCAGTCTGATCATGGTGCTGGACAGTTCCTAAAGCACCTTGAGAAAGGAGATGCGCAAGGGCTTCACTGGGTTTTCAGAGACTAAAAGCCACAGCAAAATTTCCTGGATCCTATATTTGTCTCTTCACTTATCTTTTTAAATAACACACCCACAGTACACACACCCACACATACACACATTTTTGTACTCAAATTCAAATAAAGTATGCCCTGCCCTTTCTTTTACTGACTACAAATGTGTGGTTATTACATTCTCCAGAGAATAAAAGTGCTCTTGGACATTTGTTTTAAGATCATATTAATTACTGTCATTTTAAAAGTGAAAAATCCACAGGTTTTGAAATTGCAACATCGGGTGGGGGGGGAGAATATATTCTTAAATATTCTGGACAAAATCTTCTACAAATGTCTTAAGAATTTCTAATGACTATGACACATTCAAACATAAGAAAGAATTAGAAAATGACTTCACTAACATTTTTTGAACCTTTAAAGTAAACCATTAAAAAATAAACACATTTGTACACTCTGAATATGTGCTGGTTTTCCTTTATTTTAGAGCACACATGGGAAAAAATATCATGAGTTTTAAAATATACTTGTGGTGTGTGTGTGCACGCGTGCGCATGTGTGTATGTATGTTAAATGGTATCTTTCCAATGAAGGGATTTGCATTCACTCTCAAGTTATTACATGAGTTGCTAGATGTTTTTTGAAGAAAAAACAAGTTCCTTGATGATGTCTCTATTAGTTATTTCAATTGAGAGTAAGGGAATATAGAAGAAGAATAGTATCTTTGGAATATACTGATATACTTTTTATTTAAAAATTTATATTTCTCTTTATTTTTGTGCCTAGAACACATCTTTTTGTAATTATTTTTATTAAGGAATATTTAATAATTAAGTAAGAACTCTTAAGGAATACATAAAAATATAATTTTAGACTAAGTCTTATATAGCTTCCACATGCAATGCAAACATTCCATGACTGAAGATACTATACAAGGGTACTCAGGTTTGAAGTAGTATGGAGACTGTTGGACCATAAGCCATAAATCCTTTTAAGATAGCACCAAAATCTTAGCTATATTCTTGATTATACAAAATAAAAAGAGGCTCTCTAAAGAAAAGAAGCTAAATTGTTTATGATCCATATTACTGCAATCATCTACTTGCGAAAGAAGAGTGTATATTTTTAATTAAATCCTCAATGATTTGATATTTTGGTTTTGGAACTTTACAAGCAAGAGTATCCTAAGGAATTCAGAGCTTTCCTCACAAGACCAAAGCAACAGTGCATGAAATTGAACTCAAAAAGAGCCACCATTCTGTGTGACTTCTTGGCTGACACAATTTAGATATTTACAGCTTTACGAATGGGCCACTGGAGAAGAACTTGAAGCCTTCTCTAGCCAGCAAGGATTAATGAATGTGTGCACCTGGTAATTACACCACTCCATCTTCCTGAAAGCCCTCACGCTGCCTCCATGGCAGAAACTATCATGAAAATGCATTGAAAAATATCAATCTGCAATTCCACAATTTAATCTAAATAATAAAACTTGGTATCTTTTCTCCCCACACTTTCCAGATGTGATAACAACATTGACAACATTTAAATTTAAAACACAGAAGCTGAATGTCAGCCTATTATTGAGCATGTTTCATTTCCAACGTAAATCTCACGAGAGAAAAAAGAGGTTATAAATATAGCAAAAAATTACAACATTCAAACGTACAACAGCGAGCTCATAACTGTTTCCTCTTTATTAAAAAACAGCATACGTTATAAATAATGCATTTACTTCAAGGCAGACGCATTTGCGATGATTAAATCACAGCCCAAGTAAATAAAGGTAAAATTTAGAAGTGTAAAGATATCTTCCAAGTCCAGTTCGGACCTGTTTTGGCTATCTTTTCTAAACTCTTACTGGAAGTAAAACCTCAATAACTTTTTCAACTATAAATAAAAGATAAATCATTCTATTTTATCATCTAACCATATGCTGATTCCAAAAATACTTGAAATAAAGAGGTATACAGTGTCATAGTGTTCAACTCAAATAATGTTACAAAGAAATTTACATCTTCAAACTTTAATTGAACAAATCAAACTTTTGAGAACAGTATTTTTTCTCAAATAAAACATAATACACAAGTTCAACCTCATGTTTCTTAATGTTGCAGCACAAAGAATTTTGATATTCTAAGAAAGGCAGCAATGTATATATAAATGGGCAAGGCACTTTTGAAAAAAAAATCAAGGTGTTCTAAACACAGATTTTTATGATAAAGTTTGACGCTACTCACACTGAATTTTAATGACTTCTTTAGTAAAGCAGAAAGAGAAAATTTAACGTAAGCACTGATACTAAAAGTTAATTGCTGCATTACCACAGAGACACCAAGACTCCTTTAGCAGGAGTCTCTTAAAAACACCTTTAAAAGCAGAAGAGGGCACAACCGTTGAAAAAAAAAATCGCCTGTTACCGTTGAACTCTATTGTTCTCTGTTGAAGTACAGAAGAAGGAAATGCTCCAAGAGAGGGAAGTGGGTATGAATTGCCCCCTCCAGAGAAGCCAAACAAATTGGCTGTAAGAAGGAGACTTCAAACGCTGGACAACCAGAGCCGCTCAAAGAACCTTACATTTGGGCTACTTGCCCTTACTGCTGTTTTTTGTTTTGTTTTGTTTTTATTTCCCCTACAATGATGTGGTTCAACTTGACAGCAGAGAAATAATGGAAGGATGTATTTTTGAATGCTTTGATCTCCAGCTCTTTATTCTGCTTCTAACTAGCTACTGCAATATCACTTAATCCGGACCTCAGCATTCCAAGTACAAAAGCATCTCCTCCCACCTACTGCTCACACGCTCCTGCATCAGACTAGGAGACTTACAGAGAGGCAGCCAGACCCACGGAAGAGCACTTTCCTCTCAACAGATGTCTTCCGGATTTCAGGCACACACACACACACACACACACACACACACACACACAGCACACACACACAGACACACAACTGCCTACCTTAATAAGGTGTGCAAAAAACCTCTTACGATCCCCACGGACGGTTTTAGTTCAGAGCAGCCAGCAATGCCTCCGCACAAAGCTTTGCCATTGCTAGTGTGAAGAGAAAGAGCTGCTGGGATGCTGAATGGCACATCAGCCAACTTTGTGTGTAGCAAAGGCTCTAAAGAAAACCTGGGCTGAAGCTCTCTGCTGGATCATGGATTGGACTCAATTCCACTCCCCACACAGCCTGTGTTACCCAATGGAGATTGTTTCTGGAAGCACTTAGAGCATACATGCCTAGACAAAGACAGATCCCCCCTTTGCTTTCCCTAACAATTTTTAAATCACTGTGGTAAACTGTAGACCTGATACTTTGAGGTAGATCATTTATTGTGAGCAACATGAGAGATATCAATGGTCTCGCTGGAAACTGTAGCTCCGGAATCTAGAACACAGTCAGCACTCAAATAGTTGGCTAAATACTGAATGTTGAAATAACAGGGTCAAATTAGAAGTTGCTGAATTATTTGCATAATGTCATGAAAGTAAAAACAATTTAAGTGAATCCACTGACACATCTTAAAAAGTCTGTTGAAAACCATATGTATTACTTGCTTATCGCCCCAGCAATTTCTAATACCATAATAGTTCATTACACTGGTCTATTCACCAACAAGTAAAAAGCAGACTTTATTTTAACTCACTCATATAATTTATAATCAGCTATACATGTGCATATATACTTAGTAACCCTCTGGAGCTGTGCATCAAAGCCTTACACTAAACTTGCACAATGGACTGAATAATAGAATTCCATTCCTCGAGGAAGTTTTACTCCTTCTACAACAACCTCTCAATAACCCTAAATTCACAGGCACGTTCTCTAACATGTTACTGTCCTATAACAAAACCCATGCCGACAAGGATTCCTCAGGTTAATTCCTGAAGCCAGAGGGAAAGGTTCCAAAGTGCACTGCGTCACAGGGTCTTCCCACAGATGCTCACCTGGAAGCAATCTCTCCCAAGCATCTGTCTATAGGCGCAGGTGTGTGCATGTTGGGACAGCCGAGGAACACACCTAATTTGGTAGATGACATCCCTGCTGTGGCAGGCTTTATTGTGCTGTTTATGATAATATCTACAGATGACGATGTGCTTGTTTAATAAGCAGAGTAATTAAGTGCACTCGAAACAAAATGGGAAGTTAATAACCTAAGTGGTGCTGAATTGTTTATGTACAACAACTGACTAGTGTATTCTTCACTGCCTGTTACTCCACCTCTGAATATCCTCTGAAGAAATCCTCAGTTTATATACACACGACTCCCCATTTGGAGCACCAATGTTACGCATACTTTCAGGAAGACTTACTTACACCTGCAGCCTCTCTGCACAGATATACAGCCATAACAGGTGTTCAATAAATACCTGTCAAATGACCAGACAAATGACAGATGAAGGAGAAATACACTTGATATTTATATCTTCAAGACAGCTATCATAGGCATATGATTTTACAGGAGTTGCTACTTGGGTTGTCTACTTTTCAATCAACTGAATATCATCACCAGTTGCCTTATGGATGGATTAAATTCGATAGAGCCTGATACATGAGGTGTTATTTCAGTGCCATCTATGTAATGCTGTAACTAGTTATCCAGTCTGGCAGATGCAAATGTGTGCAGTTCTGATCTTCCACCTGACTTCCTAACTATAGATTTTACAGTAGAAGAAAGAATGAGGGCCTTTTATTTATAAATAATCAATATAATATGTAAATAGACATTCTTCCCCTTTGAGCCGCTCACAGCCAGCTAGCTCTCAAATGAAAGTGGATCAGCCCTTTCTTGGCTAATGATGTGGTCTGCATCACAGAGGTTATCAGATTCCTTTGCAGAATGCAAATAAACGTCTTGAATGGCAAAAGGATCAAAGCACAGCACCTAAACATTGCTCAGACCTGCTGTTCATATTTCTATGCATCAGAAAACTTGAAAGAGAAATTAGAATTGAAAAGAAATGTACTTCCCAAAGTGTACATCATTATTTAGATGTTTACTGGATTTATCCCTCTTGGATTACTGTATTGCATCCCACTCTAGGGCAGTAGTGGAGACGTGTTTAGTGGAGGCAAAAGACTTAAGAGAGTCCTGGCTCAGCCATCCACAAGGTGTTTGACCTTGTACAAGTTACTTAAACTTTCTGGCTTCAACTTCCTCTGTGAATAGGACTAATAATACCTCATCAGGAGTTAAGGATTAAATACATATTCAAGCAGTACTCCACAAACTTTAATGTAATACAAACCCCCTGGGGATATTCTTAATAATGCAGAATCTGTGTAATTAGTCACTAGGCCTGGGGTGGCTCCTGAGATTTTGCTCTTCTAATAAGCTCCCAAATAGTACTAAAGCTACTGGTCTGTGGACCCCACATTGAGTAGCAAATATCAACGGAAAACACTGTTGTTCTTCCAAATGATAGTGAGCTTGTGTCCTTTTGCCACTTTTATTTACTGCAAGCTTTTCCTCAGCATCTGCTCAACCAACAATTATTGGATACTTATTCTGACAGGTGCTGTGCAGTACATAGTGATTTCAGAGATTATGCATTGTCCTGTCCTCAGGAAGCTCTCAATCTATTTGAGATCCAAAATCATCTACTACCATAAATAGCTTGGACTCTGAGAATCAAAGTTACCTACCCCTTATACTCACACAGCTTACTGTCTACATTAACATAACTTACCATTTCACTGTCTTCATTAGCATAACTTTCCTATTTAAGGAGAATCTTGACTAGGCAACTAACATCTCTTCTTTACAGTAACCTCCCCAAAGTCCCATCAACTCTTTGATAGAAAGCATCAATAGGCATTCATACCTTAATACTCTCTAAACCTCTTGCCTCAAAATCCTTGCTGTGCTGTTTCTACCAAACCTAAGTTGTAACATTATGATCCTTACCCAATCCTAATTGTGTCCCTACATTGAAACACCTCCTTGAATGAAAGTGCAAATTCTCAGTAAAATCCAACCTTGCCCTTCCTTCTATGAGACACCACCAAAGCTCTGTCAGGGTGATGGTCTTCCTTACTGTGATAAGGAATAAATTCAACTCTTTCTTACCAACAGGTTGTATTGGTAATACTCAGGGAGCCAGCATTCCACGTATGGAAGAAATAGACATGTGAATCAAAAGCATGTTACAAAGGGATAAGCGTGGTGTCAAGGGGTGGATTCGGAGACTTCAGCCCCTTTATTGGCCATCTCAAATAAATATACAATTTAAGAATAATCAGTCATGTTTTTCTCTGCAAACCTATTTGCACAACAAATCCACTAGGTCCCTCTCATCTCTTCACCCAGGCATTTTGATGGCATTGCTGGTACCACCACTGACTATGATAAGGTATGTGATAGGTTTATGCCCCAATACTGCAATGGAAGCACATGAGAGTGACACTAACCCAGACTATGGGACAAGGGGAAATCTTTTGGCAGATGCCATGCCTGTGCTAAGACTTGAAGGAGGCAGGTCCACAATTGGGGAAAATCCAGCACCCAGACAGATATTGCCAGATTGTGGAATTTTCAGAAAGATACACAATTGGAACAAACACCCATTTGGGGGCAATAGTGAGGCTTGGGATCCAATCATAAAAGAACACTCTATCATGTCATGTTACCTGGCTTATGCCAAGGCTACTCAGAGTATGGTATGCAGACCAGCATCACTGTTATAACCTAGGTACCTGTTAGAAATGCAGAATCTCAGGCCCTACCCCAGACCTACTAAGTCAGAGTCTGTTTATTAATAGGATCCCCAGGTGACTTTTTATACACATCAAAGTTTGAGAAGCACTGCTCAAAATAATATTCTGGAGGCTATGGGAAGCCATTGAATGATTTCAAGGAAGTGACATGATTTGAATTTCCATTTCAGAAAAAAAAAATTACTCTGTGTCCATTCATTCCTTCATTATCTATATGCCATGCATTGACCCAGCAGCTGGGAATTCAGCACTACTTAGGGTAGATTAGATGAATCCCCCCATTCAATATTCATTCAACAAACATTTATTGCATGCCGAAATTGATTTGACTTCTCAAGCTTGATTTAGAAACAACCCTACACTGATGGCTATGTTCTTAATACAGTCAAGTTTTGTTGGCCAGGACAAATAATTGTTACGAATCTCCTAGCATGCTTTACTCAGAATTGCTTCACACTATCAGGTTGGTGAATCAAACGTGAAAGGTTTTGTTGATGTAGTTTTATAGAATTTTTATTGCAATGATATTTGCTGTATTAGAACTTGACCCACAGTGCAAGTTGTAGCACAAGATACCAATCAATATCGGTTTTCAAAATGAACAATATGAGATGTACAGCTTGCAAATTTAAACTTTAATATTAGAGATGATAAGATCAGTACATTGTTTTGCTAACATATGCAGAGGATCGTCCTTTGTTGACTGAAAAGGAAAACAATACATTCTAAGTATGTGGAGTTTCTGCTTTTTCATAATAGTTAATGCCTCATCAGAACTCATACAGACTTGATGTTAGGAGCCCTGGAAATCTAGCTAGCCTGTTTCATGCATGTTTTATTCTTGCTTCCTATGTGCAAGCGTAGTAAAAATTGGTGGGCAATGAGTTCTCAGTTTTACTTTAGCTATTCTGGGTTGCTTTGATTGCTCATGATCTACTGGGCTGGAATCATTATAGGAAAAGTGACCACTGTATATAAATATAAAGCCATCATGTTCCTGACTCAATTCCTTTGTGGCTGCAGGAATACTGAATTTAGTCCCTGGGTGCTAATGGCTGGCTATTACTCGAAGGCTCTTTAATTGCATTCTCATAGTCTCACACAGCTGAGGAAGGCCCTATACCATGGACTCTGGCAGATTCCCTGAGGGAACAGATTTGGGAAGACTTCCCCAGAAGAAGCCAGCCTGGTACTGGAGTGAAACTAGGCTGCGATGTTCAGCCTTCTTGCTGATATGTGACTCCTTCCACCACAGACCACTGTGTTTAGAATTCCCACATTACTCATTTTCAAGGAGAGGATATTTTAATAGGAAAATTGTGGCTCTGTAAGCAACCAGACCAAGGTTCAAATCTTGCCATCAATACTCATCAGCTGTGGAACTTGTACAAGAACTTGGGTTTCTTTCACAATTGATTCTTTTATTTATATACCAGCAATAATAATAATAATAATAATGTCTGCCTTGCAGAGTTGTTTGGATAATTAAATACAATAAAATGCATACAGTACCTGGAACTTAATGGACTGTCAATAAATATTAGTTTTTGGGGGGTTATTAAAGACACTTATAAAATGCAAGTCACAGTAGTCATTAATATTTTTGAACAGATGAGTTAATTGAATTGGGAAGCCAGTCATAAAGAATAAATGCTGAGGAAAGAGACTGTCCCATTATATTCTCTGAAGTGTGTGAAGGGCAGAACAAAAACGGGAGGGTTGTAGAGATAAGATAATATCCAAGAAGACAGTGGACCCCAGTTCTTAGAACCATTGAATATTAGGACTGTCCATTTTACAGATGAGGACACTGAGGCCAAGTGAAGGGAAATAACTTGCCTAGGACCTAGAGTTAAAACGTTACCAAGTCAGGATTGAAAGGCCAGTTGAATGAGAGGCTTCAGAAAGGAAGAGAAAGTGTGAAAAGAAAGATCAGCAAGGGGAACAGAGACCTTTAGCCCAGGGTGTGGGGTTATAATCCCACTGCCCCATCCTCCCGACATGAGATATTCCTCAGTGTAAATCACTGATATTCTTCAGCCTCCCATATGAAAGTACTGAATTGTGACCAGGGTTTCTGCCATTAAACGCTCAAGATCCCCTACAACCATGAACATGGAAGAAGAATGGTGCATCCTAATATTCTTGCTGTATCAAGGACTCTCAGAGACGTGCCTTTTCCATATTTATCAAAGAAGATGAAGCAGCAGAAACAGCACAGTCAAGTGACAGCCTTTGTACTGCTGTCCCAAAGCATTTTAAAGACTGTCATGGATATGAAGCAACAGGCACTGTTATGATAGTGCCTGCCCCAATAGTCATGTACTCCAAGGGGGCGCAGCTTCTCCATACAGAAGACTCTTAAACATACACCTCTAACCCATACTTCTTCCCTGAATCCCAGACTTGTATCCAACTACGCTCTCTTTTACTTTACTGTGATGTCTAACAAGCTTCCAAACAAGTGCAAAAACAAACTCTTATTTCCACTTCTACCCCTCTACTATCTAACCTGATCCTTCTGTCATCTTCTCCACTCTATTCACCTTGTAGTCATCCTGGACTCCTCTCTTTCTTTCACATCCCACACCACAACTATCAGAAAATCCTGGCAGTGCTACCTTGCAAAGATATCCAGAATTTGTCTACTTCTCATTATCTACACTGAAAATATCCTGGTTTAGAACCACCATTATTTCTCAGTTGAATTATTCCAATGGCCCCCCTGCTTCCTCATTAGCTACTCTATTGTCTGTTCTCCACTCAGCAGCTAGAATCACCTATCAAAGCCTGAGTCAATTCATCTTATTTCTTTCCGTAATGATGATTCCATTTATATACATTTATTGAAAAGACAAAATTAGAGAGATGGAGAACAGATTACTGGTTGCCAGGGATTAGGAATGGGGATGAAGGGTCTGGATGGAAGTGACTATAAAGGAGTAGCTCAAGATAGCTCCTTTGTGAAGATGGAACCATTCTACATCTTGAGAGTGGTGGTGGTTACATGCCTCTATATATGATATAAAGTTACACAGAAAACACACACACAAATGAGTACATGTAAAAACTGGTGAGATTTGAATAAGGTCTGTAGATTTTACCAATGTCAATTTCCTGGTTTTGATATTATGTATAGTTGTTGTATGTATATAAGGTGCTAACCATTAAGGGAAGCTGGGTGAAGGGCACTATGGACCTCTCCAAACTATTTTTGTGACTTCCTGTATTTATTTCAAAATAAAAAGTTTTTTATTTTAAAATACCACACCCATGTGCCATTCCTCAAGACTTTGCATTTGCTTTTTCCTCTACCTGAAATGTTCTTCCCTCATATATGTGAATGGCTAATTCCCTCACTTCCTTGAGATTTCTGTTCAAAGACCAGCTCATAGAGGGCTTCATAGTCTGCCACATACAAAACTTCAATTTCCTGGTACTTTTTCTCAATCCCCCTTACCCATAGTTTTCTTCTCAACACTATCATTTGGCATATTACCTATTTATTTGTTTATTTCATACTTTTTCTAAATTCCCCACTAGTATATGAGCTTCTTAAATAGAGGCTCTGTTTTTTATGTTATCTCTTTACTTAAAGCAGTGCCTGGCACATAGTAGACATTCAATAAATATTTGATGAATGAATAAATGAACAAACAGGTAAAGCTGCCAGAAGGAAAAGTCAGGCAGAATGGCTTAATGGGTAAGTCTTGGTTTTCACTTTCCACTCTGACAAAATTACATTACTTGACACTATTAAAAAAATACCTGGGAAAAGAGAAAGAAAACTTGTTCTTACTGCTTACATGATACAAACAAAAACAAACAGCATTATTAGCAGCAGCTGTTTTTCTTTTTTTATAATGCACTTGAGTGTTACCGTGTCGAACTGTATTATGGATAGAACACAGCACACATGTATAAAAATAAGTAACTTCCCTGGGAAGAATCAATACAGCCAGTCCCCAGGTTACAAATGGGTTGTGTTCTGCACATTTCAAAAGCAGTTGTTTAATGATCTCCTAGATGCTTTCTAACCTTTCTGGCTGGGTTCACTTCACCCCCTACCTGTGCAGCTAGGCATACCATCTTCCATAGAATCAAGCCTGTTCCTAACCAGAGGAATCCAGCATAGTTAGAGATCATAGGTTAGTAAACAAAAATGGTATTTCATCTATAAACGAGCTGAAATATTGTATAAATAATGCTGGTCTGGGGGCTTCCCTGGTGGCGCAGTGGATGGGAGTCTGCCTGCCGATGCAGGGGACACGGGTTCGTGCCCCGGTCCAGGAGGTTTCCACATGCCGCGGAGCGACTGGGCCCGTGAGCCATGGCCGCTGAGCCTGCGCGTCCGGAGCCTGTGCTCCGCAACGGGAGAGGCCATAACAGTGAGAGGCCCGCGTACCGCAAAAAAAAAAAAAATAATAATAATGCTGGTCTGATTCTGCATGCTGGGTGTAGGAGTTCAAGAACAGATTTGAAAGGAGTTTAATGATACATTTACATGAGAAAGGCAATGCCATGTGCGGTTGGCAATGTGGGCTTTGAAATCTGGCAGACCATGGAATCGAACTCTCACTCTTACACTTACTGCCTTTGCAATCTTGGTTCAGTTTCTTAACCTTTTGAAGCCTTAGTTTCCTCAACTGTAACTTGGAAATAATAATTAAGGTGACCTTCTGGGATTCTTTTGAGAATTAAAGGAGAGAAGCATTTATCACATAGCCAGAGTTCCATAACATTATGTCCTCTTATATCTGTCTCTCTTGATTAGTCTGAGCTCTGTAAGTTATGAATGACGTTTTATACATCTTGATAACTCAACAGGCTAATAAAGTCTCTAGTATGTTGTTAGTGCTCAATATATGTCTGGTAGTGAATATGAAACAAATATATCATTTCACATATTGGGGAGGGATGTATTTAAAGGATAGGCAAGAGACCTTTAATGCCTGAGAGTCTATACCTCTAAGATGTTTTGCTTTCACCTTCTTCCCTTTCCCTTCTCATTCTGCAGTCCCAGAATTGTTGCAAGATTGCTCTTTTCCCACCTCCCCTCACTTTCCAGTGGGAGGAGCATTAGGGGAATTTAAAAATAAATATAATTTACCTTGCATATTTTTTCTTTTGGTTGGAATCTTTGGGTCAATATCTCATAAAATACATTTTATTAAATAGACATTTTCATTAAAAGGGAAAAAGAACTCATTTATACAAGGTAAGCATGCTGCCCACTGCCACATTTTTGACTTTAGTATGTGGGTACTGCCAGCAGGATGGAGCCTGCACCACCACTGAAGAACCTACTGGCCCAATGATGAGGCTATGAAATGCCCTACAAAACTTGTTCATTGGCATGATCTCTCGGTTTGCCCTGATGATGTCTGTCTGTCTGTTTCTCTCTCTCTCGGCAAGCCATTAGTCCATTGGTCCATTCCTGGGCCAGGTTTCCAAGCTAGATTACAAACATCAGCAATAAGTCCTCCCCAATCCCAGATTAACACCTATCATTCTGATCTCTGGTCCTCTGGGCAATGATCTTACTTAGTTGTGCCCTACCTCCTTATGGTCCCAACATACTGATATCTTGCTTTCAGCCTTACCAGTGGACTCCTATCCTCTTCCTCTACAAATGAATGTTAATAATCACTAATCTTAAAAAAAAATCGCCCATCTTCTCTTTGAAAGAGTTCAAGCAATTTTAATAATCCCCCAAAATAACAGACTGACATTAAATCAAGCCTTGACCAATTACAGCTAAAAAAAAAATCTAAATCTCCTGAGGGAATGTAGGAAAGCATAGAAGTGGCTTGAAGAAAACACTTTGGATATAGAACAAATTTTGCTTAATATTTAACCTAAATTTTCCCTGCTGAGCTCAAGCAGATAATTTTCCTGCCTTTGATGGCTAATGCAAATAATTAGTCCCTCTCCTCTTTATCACCTCCTTGAGCTGAAGTCTTCCTTTGATGTTTTCTCATGTGTGAACATGACAGTACCACTTACCCTGATCTTGTAAATAACTTCCAAAACTTAGCTGGTCCAGAAAAACTACACAAAATGTATTCAATCCTTGCCAAATATCTGCGAGCCATAGCTCTTCTGTCCATATGACTCTACTTTCTTTTTTCTCTCTGCTTTACCTTGCTGGTGACTCAAATAGACTGCCTGTGTAACTCGTGCCTACTTTGAGTTGATTGGTTGATCTGTCCTTGCTTACACTGAGCCGATCTGTCCTCTTTTAGTCCCAAGATAGGAATCGTGCAGAAAGAAATACCATTCTGTTCTAAAATGCAATAGATTAGTGGATAAATTCATAACTGGCCATAACCAAGAATTATAGAATCTTCCTCTATCAAGGCAGTGCAGCCAATGAGATGGCCAAGTCCCTGAAGGAGACATGGATGTGTCAAAAATGGATGGTATGAATGGGCTCCATTACAGTTAATGATTTTAGGGCCTTGTTTAGAAATGACCCCCTAGGCAAAGGCAATTAATTGAGCTATATAAGCTTTTATTATAGACAGTGTTCATTACCACATATACTTTGTATCATGGATTTGTCCCTTGAGAGCCTGAAGAACAAAAAGTTATAGTCTCCCAACAAGCCACTTACTATGAAAACCAAAGAAAGCCAATAAAAGGGGGTATTTTTTTTATTCATCACCTATTCACATTACTTCTTTTTTGATGGTTTAACACCCTAAGTGCATCTCTTTTATGGCATCATGAGGTCAATTGATTTCTTTAGTAAATATTTCTTGTTAATCCTGGCTTACCTTCCATCTGTTAATAACAATGGGGTGTATGTTAGTGAAACCCCGGGATTCCCCAGGTAACTTCGCTAAGTAACAACCATTAATTCTTTGTTTTTTTACTAAGATGAGTTTTTAAAGTTCATTTAATTTAATTTAATTTTTATCATCCTTTATTTTTTATACAATTTTAAAGGTTACTTTCCATTTACAGTTATTAAAAAAATAGTGGCTATATTCCCCATGTTGTACAATACATCCTTGAGTCTATCTGACACACAATAGTTTGTACCTCCCACTCCTCCAACCCGACAGTGCCCCTCCCCCTCTCCCTACTGGTAACCACTAGTTTGTTCTCTGTATCTGTGAGTCTGCTTCTTTTCTTGTTATATTCACTAGTTTGTTGTATTTTTTAGATTCCACATATAAGTGACATCATATAGTATTTGTCTTTCTCTGTCTGACTTAATTTTACTTAGCATAACACCCTCCAAGTCCATCCATGTTGCTGCAAATTTAAGAAAAAAAAATAAGCATTGGACTGCTAGCAACAGAATAAGCACACTGCATTGTTTAACTATTAGGTGTGATAATGTTCTCTGAACCAGTCTCTTGTCATTGATTTCTGCAAGACAAACTAGGGTCAGGGACATGGACTCTGTTTGCCACATGATGATTCATACAGAGTTAAAGTCTTAACCTTGGTTTATCTATTAGTATTTTGCTCTAACCAAGCTGGATTCCATCACCTTGGTTCAGTCAAACATCTACAATAGTTTCCTAAAATAACGAGTGAGAAATATAAATTCATAACAAGAGGTTTCTACGCGTCCATATATAAGATGATGCTGGTGAACCAAGAGAATATTGACAATCTGAAAATGAAATGTTGTAAAAGGTTTGCGTGAAACTGAAGTAAAATTTTAACAATAACTATAAATGTGGCCTCTCCATGGGTCCATCTGTCCACAATCTCATGCCATCTGCCCCTTCTCTAGAGTTGCCATGGAGGAGAAAGTTCCACTACTCCAGCTATCTAATTTCTATTTGGAGAAAAGATGGGTGTCATTTTCAGTTTTAATTGAGATAAGAGTGTTGTACTATTTATTTATTCCATCAAGTTTCTTTTCTTTTTGTTTCCACTCATCTTTTTCCCTTAGAATGTATACATTATTTTTGACATCAATATAATGACAACAAAGGAAAAACTGCACATATTATCTTCTCAGTTTTGAAAGAAAGGAAGGAAAAATCATCAACCAAAGAATTTAATTTCAATACATGTGATAATAGTAATTTTTTTCCTTAATGGTTTCCCATAATCTCTGCTTTAGCAAATACCTTCTCTTTTCCTAGTTTTCTTCTGAAAATTGATAGTGGACTATATCCATTGGTATGCATGCTGTAACTCTACTACACCTGCTACTTTTGATATATTTTCATATTTCTCAAAGAGAAAAAAAATAAGGGTGTGAGAACACCATGGGTGCTGGAATAATAAAATTAAAAAGTTTTATGTCTCCTATTTCTTCTGCTGATAATTTTCCTGTTTGCTCTCAGATCCGTTCCTCTCACGTTCATTGCAACCGACATTTCCCACAAACCCTCGCCAATTGGCTTCCCACTCGTTTTGGTCAATGGGAAACACTGATAAGAGACTGTCAGGTGGGAGGAAGAGATAAACAAGGTTCTTTCTTTCCAACTGTCTCTGCTGGTAGTGACTCCAGCAGGAGTTTCATTTTCCCTAGGGTTCCAGTGTGCACTGGAAAGACTTTCCTTCCTTGGCTCCAACTCCCAACAAGCAGCAGCCATCCTGAATCCAGCTCTAGCCCACGCAGTATGGCTCTTAAACCCTGTTAATAATATCCCTTTCTCCCTTATTCCTAAAACCCTAGAGGAGGTAACTGCATCCCATAGATGCTAATCTCTGGGCTGCCTCACTATCCCTTATTGGGCTTTTTAACTGTCTTGATATTTATGTAAATAGTTCCTCATATTAAATTTACCCGAACAGGGTTTCTCCAACTTTTTTTCAAGTTCCACAGCCAGAATTATTTCTGTTGCCTGTGTTCCCCGTCTTTATCCTCTATTATATAGTGTTTTCATTTTGGATTTATAATCTATAGTAAACTGTAACTTTGTCTGTATACGTCAGTCACCCGTGAGTTCACTGAAGTCAGAGATCATAGTTATTCGATTTTCTATTCATGGGGCCAATTCTTTATAACCTCGCTGGTATATAGAGGCCATCCAAAATATGTTTATGAAATTGGATCAAATTGAATATTTTTAATTCACTTGAATTGAGAAAATAGTAAAACTTGAAGGTTTTGCATAATAATTGCAAAACTGTGTATCAAAGTAAAATTCACAATGTATCTCAAATATGCTATCATTTGGAGGCATCAGAATGATCTGGACAAGTATTTATTAGCATATGGGATTTTGTTTCAAGGATATTAAATGTCCAAGAATATGTATTTTTTCTTAATTCGGACCTAATTCCTTTTGCAGGATGAGACACCTGACAGTGTGACACACATGCACATATATACGTATATCTATGTGCATACACACACACACACACACACACACACACACACACACACACACACATATATATACATATGCCCATATATACCAGATACTTTCACAGTTTCAGCAACATGTGTATTTTTGGATACACTATTCTTATGACCTATTGACAATAAAAAAAGGAGAATCACTGCAGAAAAAAGACACTCCTCATGAACATAATTGTATCCCAGAAGAGGCAGGTCACGTTCACACATTAAATAATAATCAAGTAAGCCTGAAAAATCATAGAGGTGTTTTTAGTAAAGCAGGTGTTACTAAGCAAATAATCTTCTGCCCATATAGTTCTGATGCTTCCTGCAAAATCATTTTATACACTAATCAGTTAAAATATTTTCGTTCTAAAGACATTTTTCCTTCTAACTACAATTCTGAATGTTTACATGCATACTTTAGGAAACTGAGTTTTTAAAAGAAAAATTGAAGACTTTTCTTCTCCTGTTATTTGATTAATGTGCACTCAACCTGTTGCCAGATGATTTTGTTCCATTTTTTTATGGAGTACGATATGTGTGAATATCGTATGTGTGAATAAGGTAAAATACAAGTTACAGCACTGCTTTGTATTCCACTTTTCAAGGTGAATAGAAATAAAAACAAATGGTGCAAAGCTAAATAAATTCATCATTAATGGTTACAGAAAAAGTGGACAGGAGAAAAGGCTGCAAGAGTCTACATTTAGATAAAAGATCTTACTTTACATAAATGAGAAAACTGGTGAGTGAGTTGATTAAGTACCATCAAGGTCATGAGCAAAAGGTGACCCCACATCATTTAAATTTATAATACCCTTGCCGGAAAAAAGACAGAACAAACATGTGAACTGATTCTGTGAAAGTGAAGTTGCCAGAGACTAAATACGACTGACCAACAGGCTGCCAACTGTGTTTCTAACCACCATAATTGCACTGATAGAACTTTCTCATCAACTGCATTTCTAGCCCTTTCGTAACCAGAAAAGGAGAGAGAAAAAGGAAGAGATAAATCTTTCAGGTGTTATAGTCCCTAATTACAGGCTTCCCAGAACAGTTAACACCTGTTGACAAATTGTTAGCTCTAAAGCAAGAGTCTGCAAACTACAGCCCTCAAGCCAAATGTGGCCCCTTCCTCTTTCTGTAAATACACTTTTATTAGAATACCACCATACACCTCTGTTTACATATTGCTTATAACTGTTTCCACATTACAATGGAAGAATGGAATAGTTGCAACAGACACCTTATAGCCCACAAAACCTAAACTATTTACTATCTGACCCTTTACAGAAAATTCTGCTGACCCCTGCTCTAAAACAATGGTGCCCTTTTGGAGCTATGGTAAGTTAAAAACAAAGCAGAGCTATGGCTCACATATATCTTATTTTAAATGTGAAATTACTTTTCCTTTTCCATAGATCCTCCTCTCCACCCCTGGAAGGAACTTAGTTTCCAATTTCAAGAAGCAAGCAAAGCAGAAGCACACCAGTAAGTGTGCATGGTTACATGAATAACTTGTGAAGGTTTGAATATACTTCCTGGCAACAGGCAGTAAGTTAAGAACTGAAAAATATGTCTGCCTGGTACTTATAAGGGGAATATATGGAAAGCCTCTTTCGAAATGTTGAAAAGATTTATTTTCTATTCTGGAGGTACTTTAGTATGAGGAGTTGAAGGTTGCATAAAAATATAGCAACTGGCATAGTCAGAGTGCTTACTCACTAGGGAAACATTTGGCCCTAAGATAAGACATGTTGGAAACAAATAAACAAGCAAATAAAACTGGCCAATATAAACTTAAACGCATATACACTCATAAAGATATATGCTTAAACCTATCACCTCAAGCTAATCTATCTTCATGGATCCTAGGCTATTTTCTAGCCTTTAAATCTTCCTTAGAGGTTACTCTCAGGTGCTTTGGAATTTGAAGTTGCTATGACCACTTGTACAGCCCTTACCTTTCATAAACGAAATTCATTTCGTTATTCCCATCGTGTGCTTCCATTGGATGGTATATGATGGAAACAAATGTCTCCTTTAGGTAAATCTTTGTGACATCTGGGCATTACTACACAGAGTATCTCACGTTAATTAAGACATTTACCTTAAATATCACACCCAGGAGATGAGGCTAAGAATAAAGTCACTTGAGGTATGACCTGATGTGCTTCAAAACCAAGGGGAATACATCTCATCATCTTTCCCTAACAACCTTATAAGGCATCCTAGTTCTCTTGACGTTCCTTCAACTTACAAAGCTAGCTCATTTTTAGGACCTTTGCACTAGCTATTCCCTATGCCTGGAATGCTTTGCCCCCAGGTCAATACCTAGCTCTTTTTTGTCAATCTTATATTCTTAAAAATCACCACCTCAGGTGCTTCCCTGGTGGCGCAGTGGTTAAGAATCCACCTGCCAATGCAGGGGACACAGGTTCAAGCCCTGGTCCGGGAAGATTCCATATGCCACGAAGCAACTAAGCCCATGTGCCACAACTACAGAGCCTGTGCTCTAGAGCATGCGAGCCACAACCACTGAGCCTGAGTGCCACAACTACTGAAGCCCGCACGCCTAGAGCCCATGCTCTGCAACAATAGAAGCCACCCAGTGAGAAACCTGGGCACCGTAACGAAGAGTAGCCCCGCTCGCCACAACTAAATAAAAGCTCAAGCGCAGCAACAAAGACCCAACACAGCCAAAAAAAAAAAAAAAAGTTACTGTAGTATAAATGCCTGACCGTAAGCTTATTTAAAAAAAAATAATAATAATAATAAAATAAAAAATCACCACCTCAGAGAGGTCTTAAAACAACTTTCAAACCTTTCTAACTCTCTTAATTCTCTGCACACTTCTCTCACTTTCTGATATATTTTTTCCCCCTCTCTGTTTGACTCCTATCTCAGCTTACTAGAATCTGGGATTATGAGAACATGGACCTATTCTCTCTTGTATATGGTGTGCAGAACATTGCTTGGAATATAGTGGCCATTCGATAGATTAATGAATATATTCATCTTAGAAAGCTAGATCCA
This sequence comes from Lagenorhynchus albirostris, assembly GCF_949774975.1. Taxonomy (NCBI): domain Eukaryota; kingdom Metazoa; phylum Chordata; class Mammalia; order Artiodactyla; family Delphinidae; genus Lagenorhynchus; species Lagenorhynchus albirostris. The sequence continues at coordinate 103,981,227 of NC_083116.1, read as the reverse complement.
CACTGGTCCAGATGTAGTGCTAAGCAAAGACATAAAAGAGGAAAACACATTTTCTGCCCTCAAGGTGCTCCTAATCTAGTTGGGGAAACAATCACAAACAAATTAACACAATTTTACCACTTGAGGAACTATTTGTTAGGTTAATAAAGCAAGTATTTGGGGAACATAGAAAGAAAGTAATCATATCAGCAAATTAGAGGATGGTGGAAACAAGGAAGAATTATTGTAGGGGACGTTTTAGCTGAGTATAGAAAGGCAGGTGAGGGATGAAGGCTCCAGACAAATGTTTGTGACAAGTAGACTGACATGAGGCAGTATGACATGTGTAGGAGAAGACATCTAGTTCATGGTGTCCACCTCTCTTCTGGACATCCACATGTACTTCTCTGTCTACTCAACCCTTCACTTAGAAGGTTCACACAGATATCAAATTAACATATCCAAAACGAACTCACCCCCTCTTTCCCTCCAAATCTCTTCCTTTCCCCTTGTTATGCATTTACTCATTCATTATTTCATCCAACATAGCACTTATTATTTTAAAATTTCCACTAATGGTAGTGTCATCTCCCTAGAAAAATCAAGTCAGAAACTAGGAATCACACATGACTGTTTCCTCAGACTCTGCCCCATATTCATTCAATCTAACACCAACCTGGGTCAATCCTACCTCCTGCGTTTTCCTCAGATTTGCCCACTTCCTTGCACACTCACTAGAACCATCTTAGTCAAGATCACTGTCACTTCTTGCCAAGATTACAGCAATAGCCTCTTTTTTTTTTTCCTTCAGACTTGCTTCTCTCTGAACCATTCTTCACTCTTCAGCAAAAGAAGTCTTGGATCTCAACTCTCATCACAATTCTTTGCTGCTGATCACCCCTCAATGACTTTCCAAAGCCCAGAGGGCAATGAAAAACCTCTCCAACAGGATGCAAAGACTCTCTAGGGTCTGGCCTCACTTCCTTCTGAGCTTGGTTTCTTGGTACTCTCCCTTTCAAACACACTCTTGTCCCATTCTTTCAGTCCCTTTATTGGGTGACACTCTCTCTTAGATCTTTCCATGTGGTACGCCCTCTGTGTGGAAAATTCTCCCCCACACCACAACATTCTTGTGTGGTCAATTCTTAACTATCTTTCAATTCCCTGTTCAAATATCATTTCCTCAGAGAAGCTTCGTTTGACCCAGAAACTAATTCAGATTTCTAACTCTACCCCAAATGGCTCTCTCCTCTTTCCCTCTCATGCTTGCCTCGTGAGACTCATCATAGTTGATTACTTGTGTAAAGTCTGACATCCCTGCCGGGATCATGTCTGTCATATTCACTTTTATATCCTCAGCATCTAGTTATAATTAATAATAATGATGATAATTATTGAGGAAGCTAAATAAATATTTGTTGGATGAATAATAGTGGTAAGAATGAAAATGAAATGATGTAAAATAGTGGATTGACAAAAGACAGTACTGAAAATGGACAGGAGAGCCAGATGATAAATGCCTTGAGAAACATTGCAGAGGCCAAACTGACAACACTTGGGTACAGATTTGAGTGAGAAAGAGGCAGAATGAATAGAAATCTAGGATGACTGTAGTGTCTTTTCAGCTCGGGTGACTAAGGGAATAATGAAACCATCAGCTAATAGAAGAAATACAGAAAGAAAAACAAGTTTGGGGGATGTTGAAAGGATTGAGCTATTTTGAATCGGTGGGACATTCAGGACATCCAAGTCAAGGGATGTAGTAGACATGTAGAAATCTGTCTTATGGGCAGAACACCCTCCAAGCCAATAGTCTCAAGACAATTTTAAAAAATAATTAATGTCAATAAATTACCTTAATGTGCACTAGAAATATAGAGTGAAGTATATTAATGAGGTTAACTATTGTTAAAAATCAGAATGTGTTCCTGTATAATGTAATGGCTACATATCCCTTAGCCATCCCACGCCAATGAATATCTAATACAATGAAACTTCCCTACCTCTCTGTCCTAAAGCGACTCTAAAATATAATTCTGAATGGTCTCATTTTGGCTGGTGCCAGGCTGTCTGGGCACCATCCACAAAATGGCTTTAACTATATTCATTTGATCCTCCACGAAAGCCAAACACTAACAATTGTACAAGAGATTTTTAATGTTCTTTTATAATCTTGGAGGTGGTGGTATGAGGAAAAAATAAAGCAGCAATGTCCTCCTAGGTATCAGAGTTCTTTTGGAGAAATTGTTTTCATTCCTTTGGTAGAAGAAATAAAGACCATGGTAATGATCTGAGTTCTGATGAGTGTGTTTAGGCACAAAATGTCCCATGAAACAAAGGTAAATTTAACATGTATTAAGTTAACATAACTCAGCCAGAAGATCATTCAGATTTATTAAATCTATTATCCCAAGCAAGATTCAAGAGTTAAACTGATGACAGTTGGCTACTTCGGTGCCTCCGTTTAGGGAGGAAATACCCTTATAAGAAATAATAAACCCTATCTTTCATAAGACACAACTTTTTGTCTTACTGTTAAATCCTAAATGGTATATGCCTCATGCAAGCATCCTCTGATAATACTGACCATATGAAGTGATCGGATTATTGAGAAATACACATCAAATATAAAAAAAAGATTTTTAATGATTTTCTTGATTGATCTTTGATGGAGTCTGAGTACGTAATATTAAAATAAAACTCACAGTATTTTATTCTGGGGAAGGCAAGGTGGCGTGGCCCGGTAGCTTTCTGGTATAAGGAAAGATCCTAGACTTTCCAAAGGGAACGATGGATAGCAAGTCCTTGGAGTTACAGAATAACAAAGCTGTAGGGTCAGGAGCTACTTAGAAGTGACCATTGGGTTGTAGTATCATCCTTAAATATCACCTCCTGCCAGGTTTTTTGATAGGACTAAGATAGCAGAACTTTTGAAACTGTATAATAAAAGCATGGTGAGCTCTAATTGGGAAAGACAGATAGGCTTTGGATACTGAATGAGTGGCTGCTTATTAATATACTATTAGGAAAATTGAGAATCCTGACATGTGTTAGTGCCCAGATGAAGACCGTCCCAGTCTCACAGAGAAGTGGGCTGTGAGGCTACCTTCAGACTGAGCCGGAACCTTCATGAAGAAGCTCTGGATCTGTTCAACATCACTGAGACTTCTGAGGGTCACATATCAGGATGATAGTTCTCCATCACCACAATGTGTACAATATGTCATAAGTCTTTGGTTACTCATAATAGCTAAAGTACAGATCATTGCAAATGGATTCATCTTCTGTAAACGAGAACAGATTCAAACAATGATATCAGTCTCATTTGCATTATGCTTTTATGAGAGTGAGCTGTGTGCTGGAAATTGCCTCTGACCCATAGTACCATTTCATGTAAGCTATAGTCCATGTTGCATACGCATACTCAAGGAAGTTTACCTTGCATGTGAAGAGCATACATTTTATGTGCTGGGAGGAAAAAAATGGCCAAGTAAAGCTGCTATCTAATAAGAAAGAGCTCTTCCTTATCTGGACCATTTTCCTAGTAGGCATTAAGAGTTACCCAATGAGGCCACAAGAAAATTATAGCAGAGCTTCTATGGACATTTTGATTGGATGTAGCCTTGCCCCTGGCTCAGCCTGCTAAGATAGTTAACTTGAAAACAGAAAATACTATTGTCTGGAGTTGGCATTTTAAAAACCAAATTTTAAATGTGTTTCTTGAGTTGCTTAAGTGCACAGATTTATTATTACTTAAGTATAGTTTTCTTCTAAAAAGAAACCTGGAATATTACTGACATTAAAAGGTCAATAGTTTCATATTTAAACCTAAAAATAATTGCTTTGAGATCTGTAGAATATTGTGTAGCCTATTATTTCTTGATAACTTTAGAAGAGCTAATACAATATGAGTCAGATCTTAAATGGAATGAGGAATTCAGAATCTATATTATAATAGAAAAGGAGACGGTAAAATGACAAGGAAATTACTAAAATATAGTATATTTTCAAAGTGAAAATAGATTTCCACACCCATATCAAATTAAGAACCTTAGGTTCTTCTCTCCACCAGTAAATCACCCCCCAGCTTGTATATTTCACCTTTCCCAGAATTACTTCTTCCATGAAGAATTTTCCAGAATTGCAATTATATAATTCTTTTAACCTTTTACTTTTCAAAAATCAAAGGAATTTAAATTGGGAATTAAGTCGCATTTAATTTCCAGTTTAGCATTTTAATCTTTGAAAATAACCCAGCCATGGGCAAGGTGCATCTGAAGATTTCAACAGCAAACCAAAATGGGGAAACCTGTGATCTTTGAAATATAAAATGGTGGTTTGGCTGCCAGTAAAGCTTTGTCCATTATACTCTTACTCTTGTTCTTCTTTCTCTCTAGCTTTTGCCTCTGTCAGAGTCTAAAATGCTAATAATACTACATCATGGAATATATTTCACATCATTTCTATAAAATTAAAGGAAAAGGGCTTCCCTGTGGCGCAGTGGTTGAGAGTCCGCCTGCCGATGCAGGGGACATGGGTTCGTGCCCTGGTCCGGGAAGATCCCACATGCCGCGGAGCGGCTGGGCCCGTGAGCCATGGCTGCTGGGCCTGCGCGTCCGGAACCTGTGCTCCGCAACGGGAGAGGCCACAACAGTGAGAGGCCCGCATACCACAAAAAAATAAAAAAATAAAAAAAATAAAGGAAAAGCTTTAAGGCTATACAGTATCATAAAAGCTACCTTTTATTTATATAAAATTTTATTTGATATATAATTTTCTATACATATTACATTATGTGTATGTGTGTGTGTGTGTGTGTGTGTGTATATATATATATATATATATATATATATACACACATTACTCTAGACATGTTTTATAGCTTCATTGTGTGCAAGATAAATCTAATAGATTCTCAAGCCAAACTATAGTTTGTAGTGTTATTTGGATGATGTATCATTAATGAACTTCAAAAGGAGAGGTGAATGTGAGCAGGTTCCTCTGGTCTGGTGAGACTCTACATCCCATACAAGGTCCTATGAAGAATGTATATTTATATAAACATATTCTTAAATACCACACACATATGGCATCGATTGTGATAACACAAAGTTGAAATTTTATATATTTATAAAATTTATAAATTATATGTGTATATATATATATAATCATACTTATAAGATTTCCAATACACTTAACATCTAACATAGTGTTTGGCACATTATATGCTCTTAATATTAAGCCAGTGAATGAATGAGGCAAAGAAAAAATGAGTAAATACATAGGAAAAAAACAAGTTTTTCACTTATTTTACTTTAATTAGAGTGGTATTTGGTTATAGTATCTGACAAAAGTTAATTATTTCTAATATTTTAAAATCACTTAATAGATAGTTTTGCCTTGTAAATGATCTTTTGCTATTCTCTGTCAGCTATAATTGGTTCATTCTTTTTTATAGTTTTCTTTCCATTTGACAAGTCTAATTGGGGAAAGAATGGAATTAACACTTACCAGTGCCTATTTTTTCTTCTAAACATTGATATCGCTTTGAATATTCACAAGGATCCTGGAAAGAAGATCCCTTTGCAGAAGAAACACTGGGTAGATTCTCTGAACAAATTTCCCAAAAGGGAAAGTTAGAGTTTGAATCCAAGTCAGTCGAATTTCAAAACGTAGGTCTTTCCTCAAACTACACCATCTCCAAGAACAGCATTTTCTTATTTTTCATGAACCTTGCCAAAACATCCAAGATGTTATCAGTAGTTTGGACATTCAAAAAAAGACAACTGTGAACAAGTGAAACATTTAGAACTGTGGGTAGTATCAAAGTGCTCTAGGGCGATTTTTTAGCTTACTTAGTACCCACCTGAATTAGATGCTTTGAGGAAAATAAACTAGTGAAGTTTAATCAGCTGGATAAATGTTTGGATAAAAGGTGAATCTTGTTTGAACAAGTGAAAGCCCTTATTCTTTTGATCTACCCATTGAAGTCGAACAATTATCAAATAGCTAATGCTAAAAATATTTATAATTATGTTTTTAAATTAATTATTAGTCATATATATATATATATACACACACACACACACACACACACACACATATATATATGTAGAGAGAGAGAGACTTCTTCACTGCAGGCATCTTTTTTCAGGCAACTCAGGTACAGTGACGAGTACAAAAGAATGTTGAAGATATTGAAATAAAGTCCTTTAAAACTACCTGTGCCTACTCCTTGGAAGGTCTTCATCCATCCCCAGGTTACACACACACCATGGTGAGGACAACTATTTTAAGAAATTCACTCACTGACTTTGCAAGAACTATAAACTGGCATACCAAAATCATCTGATAACTTGTATGGGCACTTCTTCAGTGGCATCTTACAGCTATATGGTTATGTGTTAAAATAAGGAAAGTTGCAGTTCTGGAGAAAATAGCCTTATTGGAATTTGTGCCTGAGTATAATCCCTCACTTCCCCTCTCTTTGAATTTGTTTCTTTCAGTAGAAAAGAAGGTAGTTATAAGAGGCAGCCCCACATAGTGGAGAGTCATAGAACAGGGAAGCAGACTATAATTTAGGGTCAGCATTGCAATAACTGTGTAGCCTCAGGCAAGTTCCTCAATTTTTCTGAGCCATTGTTTCTTCTCAAGAGTTCTTAGCCTGGTTGCACCTTAGACTCAGCTTTAAAGAAATAATGATGCCCAAACCTCACCCCCAGGAATCTGAATTTGATTACCCTGGGCTGGGGCCTGGACATGTGTTTCTTTAGAGCTTTCTGGTTAATTCTGTGAAGGCAAGATGTAAAAGTCAAGGTTGGAATCATCATCATCCATACAGCCTTTCCACAAAAATGTAGTGAGTGCCTAAGCAATGGTGCAAGTTTTCTCTTAAGGTATCTACATGTAATTGGGGAAAAGGTGAATGCTACTTGAAGAAAATGAATGCTATATTTGGGCTTATCAGTCTTAAAAATCTTTTATACAAAAATGATGCACAGTAGAGAAGGTAATTTAATCTATAATGACCTTTTTTTAAACTGAATAAATATATAGTACAGACATGTCCATAAATTTTGTTGTTAGTAATGTGGCACCATGCTTTTTTTCTTCAAATCTGTGTAGAAATCTTTTTTTAAATTAAAAAAAAAAATTTACATCTTTATTGGAGTATAATTGCTTTACAATGGTGTGTTAGTTTCTGCTGTATAACAAAGTGAATCAGCTATACGTGTATATATCTCCCCATATCTCTTCCCTCTTGCGTCTCCCTCCCACCCTCCCTATCCCACCTCTCTAGGTGGTCACAAAGCACCGAGCTGATCTCCCCGTGCTATGCCGCTGCTTCCCACTAGCTATCTATTTTACATTTGGCACTGTATATAAGTCGATGCCACTCTCTCACTTCATCCCAGCTTACCCTTCCCCCTCCCCGTGACCTCAAGTCCATTCTCTACATCTGCGTCTTTACTCCTGTCCTGCCCCTAGGTTCTTCAGTACCATTTTTTTTTTTAGATTCCACATATATGTGTTAGCATATGGTATTTGTTTTCCTCTTTCTGACTTACATCACTCTGTATGACAAACTCTAGGTCCCTCCACGTCACTACAAATAACTCAATTTTGCTTCTTTTTATGGCTGAGTAATATTCCATTGTATATATGTTTCACATATTCTTTATCCATTCATCTGTTGATGGACACTTAGGTTGCTTCCATGTCTTGGCTATTGTAAATACAGCTGCAATGAACATTGTGGTACATGACTCTTTTTGAATTATGTTTTTCTCAGGGTATATGCCCAGTAGTGGGATTGCTGGGTCATATGGTAGTTCTATTTGTAGTTTTTTAAGGAACCTCCATACTGTTCTCCATAATGGCTGTACCAATTTACATTCCCACCAACAGTGCAAGACGGTTCCCTTTTCTCCACAACCTCTCCACCATTTATTGTTTCTAGATTTTTTGATGATGGCCATGCTGACTGGTGTGAGATGATATCTCATTGTAGTTTTAATTTGCATTTCTCTAATGATTAATGATGTTGAGCATTCTTTCATGTGTTTGTTGGCAATCTGTATATCTTCTTTGGAGAAATGTCTATTTAGGTCTTCTGCCCATTTTTGGATTGGGTTGTTTGTTTTTTTAATATTGAGCTGCATGAGCTTCTTGTAAATTTTGGAGATTAATCCTTTGCCAGTTTCTTCATTTGCTAATATTTTCTCCCATTCTGAGGGTTTTGTTTTCATCTTGTTTATGGTTTCCTTTGCTGTGAAAAAGTTCTTATGTTTCATTATTGCACCATGCTTTTAATTTAACATTTCACACAGTGGAATGTATTCCTTCATTTGGAGATTTACAAGTGCAGTAGGGTTGCACAGTTCCACTTTTTCTGCCTCTCAGAGATCTTAACAATTAGTAATAAACAATTAGTTTTACTCAGGATAGACATCAAAAATCTATTTCTTCTTACCCAAGAAAAATCTCAGAAGGAAAGTAAATCAACCATTTAAATGAACAATATCTGAAATAACTGAGCTAACCCAAAAAAGAAAATCCCCTCTTGAGGTGAATATATGTTTTAATTAAAAGGTGACATCTGAAATACCACACTGCTTTTGTTGTTGTTATTCTTTTGTATTACCCTGGTGCACGTAGTGAAGAAATATTGATGTTTCTCATATGACTGTATTTTACAGACATATATATTCTTTTTTTTTTTTTCTTTGCGGTACGCGGGCCTCTCACTGTTGTGGCCTCTCCCGTTGCGGAGCACAGGCTCCGGACGCACAGGCCCAGCGGCCATGGCTCACGGGCCTAGCAGCTCCACGGCATGTGGGATCCTCCCGGACCAGGGCACAAACCCGTGTCCCCTGCATCGGCAGGCGGACTCTCAACCACTGCGCCACCAGGGAAGCCCTAGACATATATATTCTACTCCATTTTTTAAATTTCATCTTTCCTTAAAGTATTTGTCCTGGCACTTTAAATAACTAACTCAAATTTCTCAGGCAGTTTAACTCACTGTTATACTTTATATGTTTCAGCTGATGCAATACGGACTACCTGACAGATTCTGCATTTTTTTGTTCATCTTTTAATTTATAACTAAAGATGGATAGTTAACTTTAAACACTGAGCTAAAAAAATCTTAGCTACGAATAAGGGCTGCTTCATGTAAATTATTTCTTTTTAATTTTTCTTAAAGATAATAAAATACCCTGATGAGGAATAACAACAACTTTATTCTAGCTTTTCCACTTGATTTGGTCATTTTTTTGTGAATTCCTTAGGAATGATGGAGGATAATTATATATCTATGGCTTGAGATGCATATATTGGGGAGATTTTGTTAAATGCTAGATTTCTATTTTGCTCGTCTGATTTATTTATGCAAGTTATTACCCTGATATTGAAAAGTAACTCTAATTTGAACATCCAATATCTTTGCTCCTGAGATAATACAGAGATTGAAAATGAAGCTTTTGTAAATGTTGAGTTGGGGCATTTACTCAGGGAGAGAGAGGTAGAGAAGATTCATTGTATAGAAACAAAGGAAACAAAATTTGTGATATTAGGGAAAATATCAGATTTGGTTTTGCAGAATGATTCTTACTTTTTCAGCATTGACTATCTAAAGGGAGCTAGATTCCATTATGAAACATCTTTTTAAAAAGTAAATTCAAAAATAAAGAGGTTCAAGTTTTACCACCAACTGACCCAAAGCATAAGGGACCATCCAAAAGGAAAAAAAATAAAACAAAACTAATCTGAAGCATTTTTGTAAAACTATGCCACAAATCAATATTTTAGACAGTTTAAAGATCATCCCCTTGCTTTACAACCTTCACACTTCCGAGACAGGGGATATATATGTTTATATCTTCTCTGTTTCTAAAATAAATCATTTCCGAGTTGGTACCTCTTTTACAGAAGGGCCCACTGCAATGTCACTTTTTATAATTGACCAGAACCATACTTGTGGGAAAAATGAGGAGACAAGAGTAGGGATGTCATTCAGGGTCATTTCATATATTTGTATCACAGGAAAGCATTACACATTTTGCACTTCATTTCTTAAAGGCATTCCCCTCCACCCTCACGCCTCCCCAGGAAGTATGAGTCAGAGGTGATCCAACTGGGAAAACTCTTTGTGAAAGGATTTACACAAGTTTTAAAAAGAGATATATATTTGTATGAAAAAAATATATTGCAGAGCACTGTTCTATGAAGGGCAGTAAATGCACCAAGTTAGTTTCCGCTATGAAAACAGACATATGAAGATAATGGGGAAATTTAATCCCAATGTGCTATCAATGAATTAAAAATCCATTTAGTATAAAGCCTCTAAGGAATAAAAGGGACCTGCTTTCTTTATATCAGACAATTAAAAATGTTTTACCCTTTGAAATAAAAGTATAAAAATTTTAGAATCAGATATTCTTACTTTTTAACTTTCAATTAAGCATAAGCAAGTTCCTAGGGTGGTGGTAATGGGGTAAGTGGCATAAACTGGATGCACAAACACAATATTTAAATTTAAATAAAATTTCCACCAAATATAAATAATTTTCAGTAATATTCGACAGGAATTGTAAAAAGCTGAAAAAATGTTATTTATTTAACAACTGCAGGAGAGAGGGGGGAGATGGCAGAAGAGTAAGACACGGAGAACACCTTCCTCCCCACAGATACATCAAAAATACATCTATGTGGAACAACTCCTACAGAACATCCACTGAACGCTGGCAGAAGACCTCAAACCTCCCAAAAGGCAAGAAACTCCCCACGTACCTGGGTAGGGCAAAAGAAAAAAGAAAAAACAGAGACAAAAGACTAGGGACAGGACCTGCACCAGTGGGAGAGGGCTGTGAAGGAGGAAAGGTTTCCACATACTAGGAAGCCCCTTCACGGGCGGAGACTGCGGGTGGCTGAGGGGGGGAGCTTCACAGCCGCGGAGGAGAGCGCAGCCACAGGGGTGCAGAGGGCAAAGCGGAGAGATTCCCGCACAGAAGATCGGTGCCGACTGGCAGACACCAGCCCGAGAGGCTCGTCTGCTCACCCGCTGGGGTGGGCGGGGCTGGGAGCTGAGGCTCGGGCTTCGGTCGGATCGCAGGGAGAGGACTGGGGTTGGCTGTGTGAACACAGCCTGAAGGGGTTAGTGCGCCACGGCGAGAAGGTAGGGAGGCCGGGAAAAAGTCTGGAGCTGCCAAAGAGACAAGACACATTTTCTTGGCTCTGTTTCCTGGTGCGCTAGGAGAGGAGATTAAGAGCGCTGCTTAAAGGAGCTCCAGAGATGGGCGCGAGCCGCGGCCATCAGCGCGGACCCCAGAGACAGGCATGAGACACTAAAGTTGCTGCTGCCGCCACCAAGAAGCCTGTGTGCAAGCACAGGTCACTCTCCACACCTCCCCTCCCAGGAGCCTGCGCAGGCCGCCACTGCCAGGGTCCTGTGAACTTCCCCAGGAGAAAACACGGTGCGCCTCAGGCTGGTGCAACGTCTTGTTGGCCTCTGCAGCCGCAGGCTCGCCCCTGCATCCGTACCCCTCCCTCCCCCCGGCCTGTGTGAGCCAGAGCCCCCGAGTCAGCTGATCCTTTAACCCCGTCTGGTCTGAGCGAAGAACAGACGCCCTCAGGTAACCTACATGCACAGGTGGGTCCCAATCAAAAGGGGAATCCCGGACGCTGTGCAAACAAAGAACAGAAAGGGAAATAGCTCTCAGCAGCCTCAGAAGCAGTGGATTAAATCTCCACAATCAACTTGATGTACCCTGCATCGGTGGAGTATCTGAATAGAAAACGAATCATCCCAAATTGAGGAGCTGGACTTTGAGAGCAAGATATATGATTTTTTCCCCTTTTCCTCTTTTTGTGACTGTGTATGTGTATGCTTCTGTGTGAGATTTTGTCTGTATAGCTTTCCTTTCACCATTTGTCCTAGGATTCTGTCCGTACGTTTGATTTTTTTTTTTTTACTAAAAAATTTTTTTTCTGAATAATTATTTTCTATTATAATAACTTTATTTTATTTTTTCTTACTTTATTTTACTTTATTTTATCTCCTTCCTTCCTTCCTTCCTTCCTTCCTTCCTTTCTTCCTTTCTTTCTACTTTTTCTCCCTTTTATTCTGAGCCGAGTGGATGAAAGGCTCTTGGTGCTGCAGCCAGGAGTCAGTTCTGTGCCTCTGAGGTGGGAGAGCCAAGTTCAGGACACTGGACCACAAGAGACCTCCCAGCTCCACGTTACATCAAACAGCGAAAATCTCCCAGGGATCTCCATCTCAATACCAACACCCAGCTTCACTCAACGACCAGCAAGCTACAGTGCTGGACACCCTATGCCAAACAACTAGCAAGACACGAACACAACCCCACCCATTAGCAGAGAGGCCGCCTAAAATCATAAGTCCAAGACACCCCAAAACACACCACCAGACGTGGACCTGCCCACCAGAAAGACAAGATCCAGCCTCATCCACCAGAACACAGGCACCAGCCCCTCTACCAGGAAGCCTACACAAGCCACTGAACCAACCTTAGCCACTGAGGACAGACACAAAAAACAACGGGAACTACGAACCTGCAGCCTGCAAAAAGGAGACCCCAAACACAGTAAGATAAGCAGAATGAGAAGACAGTAAAACACACAGCAGAAGAAGGAGCAAGATAAAAACCCACCAGACGTAACAAATGAAGAGGAAATAGGCAGTCTACCTGAAAAAGAATTCAGAATAATGATAGTAAAGATGATCCAAAATCTTGGAAATAGAATAGATAAAATGCAAGAAACATTTAACAAGGACCTAGAAGAACTAAAGATGAAACAAACAATGATGAACAACACAATAACTGAAATTAAAAATACTCTAGATGGGATCAATAGCAGAATAACTGAGGCAGAAGAACGGATAAGTGACCTGGAAGATAAAATAGTAGAAATAACTACTGCAGAGCAGAATAAAGAAAAAAGAATGAAAAGAACTGAGGACAGTCTCAGAGACCTCTGGGACAACATTAAACACACCAACATTCGAATTATAGGCGTTCCAGAAGAAGAAGAGAAAAAGAAAGGGACTGAGAAAATATTTGAAGAGATTATAGTTGAAAACGTCCCTAATATGGGAAAGGAAATACTTAATCAAGTCCAGGAAGCACAGACAGTCCCATACAGGATAGATCCAAGGAGAAATACGCCAAGACACATATTAATCAAATTGTCAAAAATTAAATACAAAGAAAACATATCAAAAACAGCAAGGGAAAAACAACAAATAACACACAAGGGAATCCCCATAAGGTTAACAGCTGATCTTTCAGCAGAAACTCTGAAAGCCAGAAAGGCATGGCAGGACATATTTAAAGTGATGAAGGAGAATAACCTGCAACCAAGATTATGCTACCCAACAAGGATCCCATTCACATTTGTTGGAGAAATTAAAACCTTTACAGACAAGCAAATGCTGAGAGAGTTCAGCACCACCAAACCAGCTTTACAACAACTGCTAAAGGAATTTCTCTAGGCAAGAAACACAAGAGAAGGAAAAGACCTACAATAACAAACCCAAAACAATTAAGAAAATGGGAATAGGAACATACATATCGATAATTACCTTAAATGTAAATGGACTAAATACTCGCACCAAAAGACAAAGACTGGCCGAATGGATACAAAACCAAGACCCATATATACGCTGTCTACAAGAGCCCCACTTCAGACCTAGAGACACATACAAACTGAAAGTAAGGGGATGGAAAAAGATATTCCATGCAAATGGAAACCAAAAGAAAGCTGGAGTAGCAATTCTCATATCAGACAAAATAGACTTTAAAATAAAGACTATTAGAAGAGACAAAGAAGGACACTACGTAAAGCTCAAGGGATCAATCCAAGAAGAAGATATAACAACTGTAAATATTTATGCACCCAACATAGGAGCACCTCAATACATAAGGCAAATACTAACAGCCATAAAAGGGGAAACAGACAGTAACACATTCATAGTAGGGGACTTTAACACCCCACTTTCACCCATGGACAGATCATCCAAAATGAAATTAAATGAGGAAACACAAGCTTTAAATGATACATTAAACAAGATGGACTTAATTGATATTTAAAGGACATTCCATCCCAAAACAACAAAATACACATTTTTCTCAAATGCTGATGGAACATTCTCCAGGATAGATCATACCTTGGGTCACAAATCAAGCCTTGGTAAATTTAAGATAACTGAAATTGTATCAAGTATCTTTTCCAACTACAACACTATGAGACTAGATATCAATTACAGGAAAAGATCTGTAGAAAATACAAACACATGGAGGCTAAACAATACACTACTTAATAACGAAGTGATCGCTGAGGAAATCAAAGAGGAAATAAAAAAAATACCTAGAAACAAATGACAATGGAGACACGATGACCCAAAACCTATGTGATGCAGCAAAAGCAGTTCTAAGAGGGAAGTTTATAGCAATACAATCCTACCTTAAGAAACAGGAAACATCTCGAATAAACAACCTAATCTTGCACCTAAAGCAATTAGAGAAAGAAGAAAAAAAAAACAAAAACAAAGATAGCAGAAGGAAAGAAATCATAAAGATTAGATCAGAAATAAATGAAAAAGAAATGAAGGAAACGATAGCAAAGATCAATAAAACTAAAAGCTGGTTCTTTGAGAAGATAAACAATATTGATAAACCATTATTAGCCAGACACATCAAGAAAAAAAGGGAGAAGACTCAAATCAATAGAATTAGAAATGAAAAAGGAGAAGTAACAATTGACACTGCAGAAATACAAAAGATCATGAGCGATTACTACAAGCAACTCTATGCCAATAAGATGGAATAACCTGGAAGAAATGGACAAATTCTTAGAAATACACAACCTGCCAACACTGAATCAGGAAGAAACAGAAAATATGAACAGACCAATCACAAGCACTGAAATGGAAACTGTGATTAAAAATCTTCCAACAAAGGCCCAGGACCAGATAGCTTCACAGGCGAATTCTACCAAACATTTAGAGAAGAGTTATCACCTATTCTTCTCAAACTCTTCCAACATATAGCAGAGGGAGGAACACTCCCAAACTCATTCTACCAGGCCACCATCACCCTGATACCAAAACGAGACAAAGATGTCATAAAGAAAGAAAACTACAGGCCAATATCACTGATGAACATAGATGCAAAAATCCTCAACAAAATACTAGCAAACAACGCAACAGCACATTAAAAGGATCATACACCATGATCAAGTGGGGTTTATTCCAGGAATGCAAGGATTCTTCAATATATGCAAATCAATCAACGTGATACACCATATTAACAAACTTAAGGAGAAAAAACATATGGTCATCTCAATAGATGCAGAGAAAGCTTTTGACAAAATTCAACACCCATTTATGATAAAAACCCTGCAGAAAGTAGGCACAGAGGGAACTTTCCTCAACATAATAAAGGCCATATATGACAAACCCACAGCCAACATCGTCCTCAATGGTGAAAAAGTGAAACCATTTCTACTAAGATCAGCAGCAAGACAAGGTTTCCCACTCTCACCACTCTTATTCAACACAGTTTTGGAAGTTTTAGCCACAGCAATCAGAGAAGAAAAGGAAATAAAACGAATCCAAATCGGAAAAGAAGAAGTAAAGTTTCAGTGTTTGCATATGACATGATACTATACATAGAGAATCTTCAAGATGCTACCAGAAAACTGCTAGAGCTAATCAGTGAATTTGATAAAGTAGCAGGATACAAAATTAATGCACAGAAATCTCTGGCATTGCTATACACTAATGATGAAATATTTGAAAGTGAAATTAAGGAAACACTCCCATTTACCACTGCAACAGAAAGAATATAATACGTAGGAATAAACCTACCTAAGGAGACAAAAGACCTGTATGCAGAAAATTATAAGACACTGATAAAAAAATTAAAGATGATACAAACAAATGGAGAGATATACCATGTTCTTGGATTAGAAGAATCAACATTGTGAAAATGACTCTACTACTGAAAACAATCTACCGATTCAATGCAATCCCTATCAAACGACCACTGCCATTTTTCAGAGAACTAGAACAGAAAATTTCACAATTTGTATGGAAACACAAAAGACCCCAAATAGCCAAAGCAATCTTGAGAACGAAAAACGGAGCTGGAGGAATCAGGCTCCCTGACTTCAGACTATACTACAAAGCTACAGTAATCAAGACAGTATGGTACTGGCACAGAAACATAAATATAGATCAATGGAACAGGATAGAAAGCCCAGAGATGAACCCACGCACATATGGTCACCTTATCTTTGATAAAGGAGGCAGGAATGTACAGTGGAGAAAGGACAGCCTCCTCAATAAGTTGGGCTGGAAAAACTGGACAGGTACATGTAAAAGTATGAGATTAGAACACTCCCTAACACCATACACAAAAATAAGCTCAAAATGGATTAAAGACCTAAATAAAAGGCCAGAAACTATCAAACTCTTAGAGGAAAACATAGGCACAACACTCTATGACATAAATCACAGCAAGATCCTTTCTGACCCACCTCCTAGAGAAATGGAAATAAAAACAAAAATAAACAAATGGGACTTAATGTAACTTCAAAGCTTCTGTACAGCAAAGGAAACCATAAACAAGACCAAAAGACAACCCTCAGAATGGGAAAAAAATATTTGCAAATGAAGCAACTGACAAAGATTAATCTCCAAAATTTACAAGCAGCTCATGCAGTCAATAACAAAAAAACAAATAACCCAATCCAAAAATGGGCAGAAGATGTAAATACACATTTCTCCAAAGAAGATATACAGACTGCCAACAAACACATGAAAGAATGCTCAACATCATTAATCATTAGAGAAATGCAAATCAAAACTACAATGAGATATCATCTCGCACCGGTCAGAATGGCAATCACCAGAAAATCTAGAAACAATAAATGCTGGAGAGGGTGTGGAGAAAAGGGAACGCCCTTGCAGTGCTGGTGGGAATGTGAATTGGTTCAGCCACTATGGAGAACAGTATGGAGGTTCCTTAAAAAACTACAAATAGAACTACCATATGACCCAGCAATCCCACTACTGGGCATATACCCTGAGCAAACCATAATTCAAAAAGAGTCATGTACCAAAATGTTCACTGCACCTCTATTTACAATAGACAGGAGATGGAAGCAACCTTAGCGTCCATCATCGAATGAATGGATAAAGAAAGTGTGGCACAAATATATACTGGAATATTACTCAGCCATAAATAGAAAGGAAATGGAGTTGTTTTTAGTGAGGTGAATGAACCTAGAGTCTGTCATACAGAGTGAAGTAAGTCAGAAAGAGAAAGACAAATACCGTATGCTAACACATATATATGGAATTTAAGAAAAACAATGTCATGAAGAACCTAGGGGTAAGACAGGAATAAAGACACAGGCCTACTAGAGAATGGACTTGAGGATATGGGGAGGGGGAAGGGTAAGCTGTGACAAAGCGAGAGAGAGGCATGGACATATATACACTACCAAACGTAAGGTAGATAGCTAGTGGGAAGCAGCCGCATAGCACAGGGAGATCAGCTCGGTGCTTTGTGACCACCTAGAGGGGTGGGATTGGGAGGGTGGGAGGGAGGGAGATGCAAGAGGGAAGAGATATGGGGATATATGTATATGTATAACTGATTCACTCTGTTGTAAAGCAGAAACAAACACACCATTGTAAAGCTAATCCTCCTATATGTATTTGTACTTATCTTTATGGATTTATATCTCTGTATATGTTTATTTTAACATATTAATATAAAATATATAAATAAATGTTCATTTATGAGAAGAAATGTGCTTCAGTTTTTGTTCTGATAGGAAAGCATGATCAAAATTCTACAAACCACTGCCTTAAGGGTAAAGGGGAATAGGAGGAACTAGCTAGAACAACTGAGAAGGAGCAGCCTGTGAGGTAGAACGAAAGGCAGGAGACTGAGATCATGCAAGCCAAGAGATACTATTGTCTTAAGAAGAAACGGGATGGTCCATTGTCCCCTCTCTCTATCTGTGTAGTTGTAGGAAATGTAAACCCACAGTTAGTCTTTTGCAGGCCCTGTTCCAAATGCCAGACTCGCTGGAAACGGATTGGGAACATCAAAAAGACTGCCTGTAAGGCTGAATATCTCTAAGGTTGTCAACGAAGTCGTTTGTTATTCTCTATCTCCCCATTCCTTCACTCAGGTCTAGTTCCTCTGTTAGCTATTGGTCGAGGTGTTTATTTTGATTATTTGCCTGGGCCTTTAACAACTTCACAGTTACATTTGAAAGTATGTCATGAAATCATTAGGTTACTTGTCAGATTTCAATATTACAGAAGCTATTTTGGGGGAAAATAAAACAATGTATATTTCAGGCACATTTCCAGTCCTAAACAACATAAAGTATTGCTAAGTATGCCAGTTAGCCATTAATGCTGCCTTCCAGTTCTGTAATGCAGAGAAATAATATGTTTATGACAACTTGGATGATACCTTTAAGCTTCTACAGTATTGTTCCAGATATCAAAGAAACTTCACTCCACAGTGGTTCTCCCTTTTTGGTGAGCTATGTAAAAAACAGCCTTGGACTTACAGAAAGAAAACCTGGGGCCAGGTTTCAGTCCTAAAGCTTTTTGACTTTTGTAATCATTTAACTACAGTAAAATATAAACTGTAAAAAGGTATATATATGTAAGGCATTAGTATTATGTATTAAAATGGCTATAGGTCTTCCTTGGTGGTGCAGTGGTTAAGAATCCACCTGCCAATGCAGGGGACACGGATTTGAGCCCTGGTCTGGGAAGATCCCACATGCAGTGGAGCAACTAAGCCCGTGTGCCACAACTACTGAGCCCACGTGCTACAACTACTGAAGCCCATGCGCCTAGAGCCCATGCTCCGCAACAAGAGAAGCCACCGCAATGAGAAGCTTGCACAGTACAACGAAGAGTAGCCCCTGCTCACCACAGCTAGAGAAAGTCCGTGTGCAGCAACGAAGACTCTATGCAGCCAAAAATAAATAAATAAATAAATAAAATAAAATGGCTATAATAAACTACCCATTACCTAATATTTAGTTTGTATCATGTTTCAAAATAATTGGATTCTACATGTGATGTGTATGTACTGATTAAGTTGTCTTCATTATTTCTTATACAATATGTCCACTGTTCAATCTATTGATCACATTGAAAGGAGAAAAGTTTAGATCAGCCATGCACATATGTATGTACTCTTTAGATTATGGGATTTAAAAACCCATAAGAGAGAGGACTTTGAATTTTAATGAACAAGTTGGAGCCCTCCCTTTCTCACTTTATTTTGTCACTGTCTCTCCCATCTGGGTTGAAGCACAATCACTTTCAGTTGACACACATAGTGTTAGTTTATATTGGGGTCTCTACATCTCTTTTCTGAAAGCATTTAAAATAGAACCACCATATGATCTAACAATCCCACTTTTGGATATATATTCAAGGGAAATGAAAATAGGATATCAAAGAGATATCTCTGCTGCCACATGTTTACTGCAGCACTATACACAATAGTCAAGATATGGAAACAACCTACATGTCCATCAATGGATGAATGGATAAAGAAAATGTTGTATGCAATGGAATATTATTTAGCCTTAAAAAAGAAAAAACATTCTGACATTTGCGACAACATGGATAAACCTGGGGGATATTATGTGAGGAGAAACAAGCCAGTTAAAAGAAGACAAATGCTTCATGATTCTACTTGTATCAGGTATCTACAAAAGTCAAACTTATAGAAGCAGAGAGAATGTTGGTGGTTGCCAGGTGCTGGGGTGAAGGAGAAATGGGGAGTCACTGTGCAACTGATACAAAACTTCAGTCATGCAAGACGAGTAGGTTCTAGAGATCTGCTGTACAACATTGTTCATAGAGTTAATGATACTTTATTGAGCATTTTAAAAAATTTTAAGAGGGTATTTTCATGTTATGTCTTCTTATCACAACAAAAGAAGAAAATGCTGTACTTATTAGACCTGTTACTGTATCTTATTATTTAATGTATTAAAAAGGAAGCTCGAGAGACCTTCAAGATGGTGGAGGAGTAAGACGTGGAGATCACCTTCCTCCCCACAAATACATCAGAAATACATCTACATGTGGAACGACTCCTACAGAACACCTACTGAACACTGGCAGAAGACCTCAGACCTCCCAAAAGGCAAGAAACTCCCCACGTACCTGGGTAGAGCAAAATAAAAAACAGAGACAAAAGAATAGGGATGGGACCTGCACCAGTGGGAGGGAGCTGTGAAGGAGGAAACGTTTCCACACACTAGGAAGCCCCTTCGTGGGCGGAGATGGAGGGTGGCGGGGGGGACGCTTTGGAGCCACAGAGGAGAGCGCAGCAACAGTGGTGCAGAGGGCAAAGCGGAGAGATTCCCATACAGAGGATCGGTGCTAACCAGCACTCACCAGCCCGAGAGGCTTGTCTGCTCACCCGCCAGGGCGGATGGGGGCTGGGACCTGAGGCTCCGGCTTCGGAGGTCAGATCCCAGGGAGTGGACTGGGGTTGGCTGCGTGAACACAGTCTGAAGGGGGCTAGTGCGCCAGAGCTAGCCGGGAGGGAGTCCGGGAAAAAGTCTTGAACTGCCTAAAACGCAAGAGACCATTGTTTCAGGGTGCATGAGGAGAGGGGATTCGGAGCACCACCTAAATGAGCTCCAGAGATGGACGCAAGAGGCGGCTAACAGCGTGGACCCCAGAGACGGGCATGAAATGCTAAGGCTGCTGCTGCAGCCACCAAGAAGCCTGTGTGCGAGCACAGGTCACTCTCCACACCCCCCTTCCGGGGAGCCTGTGCAGCCCACCACTGCCAGGGTCCCGGGATCCAGGGACACCTTCCCCGGGAGAACACGCGGTGCACCTCAGTCTGGTGCAACGTCACATCGGCCTCTGCCGCCGCAGTCTTGCCCCGCATTCCGTACCCCTCCTTCCCCCTGGCCTGAGTGAGCCAGAGACCCCTAAGCAGCTGCTCCTTAAACCCCATCCTGTCTGAGGGAAGAACAGACGCTCTCAGGTGACCTACACACAGAGGCGGGTCCAAATCCAAAGCTGAAACCTGGGAGCTGTGCGAACAAAGAAGAGAAAGGGAAATCTCTCCCAGCAGCCTCAGGAGCAGCGGATTAAATCTCCACAGTCAACTTGATGTACTCTGCATCTCTGGAATACCTGAATACACAACGAATCATCCAAAAATTGAGGCTGTGGACTTTGGGAGCAACTGGAGACTTGGGGGTTTGCTTTCTGCATCTAATCTGTTTCTGGTTTTATGTTTATCTTAGTTTAGAATTTAGAGTTTATTATCATTGGTAGATTTGTTTACTGATTTGGTTGCTCTCTTCCTTTTTTTTGTTATATACAGATATATATATATATTTTTTTTTTCCTTTTTCTGTTTTTATGAGTGTGTATGTGTATGCTTCTTTGTGTGATTTTGTCTCTATAGATTTGTGCTTACCATTTGTCCTAGGGTTCTGTCTGTCCGTTTTTTTGTTTGCTTGTTTTCGTATAGTTTTTAGTGCTTGTTATCATTGGTGGATTTGTTTATTGCTTTGGTTGCTCTCTTGTTTCTTTTTTTATGACTTAAAATTTTTTATTTTTAATAATTTTTTAAACTTCTAATATTATTTTTTCTTTCTTTCTTTCTTTTTTCTTCTTCCTTTTCTTCTGAGCCGTGTGGCTCACAGGGTCTTGGTGCTCTGGCCGGGTGTCAGGCCTGTGTCTCTGAGGAGGAAGAGCCAAATTCAGGACAATGATCCACCAGAGACATCCTGGCTCCACACAATATCAAACAGCGACAGCTCTCCCAGAGATGTCCATCTCAACGCTAAGACCAAGCTCCACTAAATGACCAGAAAGCTACAGTGCAGGACACCCTATGCCAAACAACTAGCAAGACACGAACACAACCCCACCCATTAGCAGAGAGGCCGCCTAAAATCATAAGTCCACAGACACCCCAAAACACACCACCAGACGTGGACCTGCCCACCAGAAAGACAAGATCCAGCCTCATCCACCAGAACACAGGCACCAGCCCCTCTACCAGGAAGCCTACACAAGCCACTGAACCAACTTTAGCCACTGGGGGCAGACACCAAAAACAATGGGAACTACGAACCTGCAGCCTGCAAAAAGGAGACCCCAAACACAGTAAGTTAAGCAGAATGAGAAGACAGAAAAACACACAGCAGATGAAGGAGCAAGAAAAAAACCCATCAAACAAAAATAAAATGAAGAGGAAATAGGCAGTCTACCTGAAAAAGAATTCAGAGTAATGACAGTAAAGATGATCCAAAATCTTGGAAATAGAATGGAGAAAATACAAGAAACGTTTAACAAGGACCTAGAAGAACTAAAGAGCAAACAAACAATGATGAACAACACAATAAATTAAATTAAAAATTGTCTAGAAGAAATCAATAGCAGAATAACTGAGGCAGAAGAACGGATAAGTGACCTGGAAGATAAAATAGTGGAAATAACTACTGCAGAGCAGAAGAAAGAAAAAAGAATGAAAAAAACTGAGGACAGTCTCAGAGACCTATGGGACAACATTAAACGCAACAACATTTAAAACACAGGGATCCCAAGAGAAGAAGAGAAAAAGAAAGGGACTGAGAAAATATTTGAAGAGATTATACTTGAAAACTTCCCTAATATGGGAAAGGAAATAGTTAATCAAGTGCAAAAAGCACAGAGAGTCCCATAGAGGATAAATCCAAGGAGAAACATACCAAGACACATACTAATCAAAATACCAAAACTTAAACACAAAGAAAAAGTATTAAAGCAGTAAGGGAAAAACAACAAATAACATACAAGGCAATTCTCATGCGGTTAACAGCTAATCTTTCAGCAGAAACTCTGAAAGCCAGGAGGGAATGGGAGGACATATTTAAAGTGATGAAAGGGAAAACCTACAACCAAGATTACTGTACCCAGCAAGGATCTCATACAGATGTGATGGAGATATTAAAACCTATACAGACAATCAAAAGTTAAGAGAGTTCAGCACCACCAAACCAGCTTTACAACAAATGCTAAAGGAACTTCTCTAGGCAGGAAACACAAGAGAAGGAAATGACCCACAATAACAAACCCAAAACATTAAAGAAAATGGTAATGGGAACATACATATTGATAATTACCTTAAATGTAAATGGATTAAATGCTCCAAGCAAAAGACATTGACTGGCTGAATGGACACAAAAACAAGACCCGTATGTATGCTGTCTACAAGAGACTTCAGACCTAGGAACACATACAGACTGAAAGTGAGGGGATGGAAAAAGATATTCCATGCAAATGGAAATTAAAAGAAAGCTGGAGTAGCAATTCTCATATCAGAAAAAATAGACTTTAAAATAAAGACTATTACAAGAGCCAAGGACACCACATAATGGTCACGGGATTAATCCAAGAAGAAGATATAACAACTGTAAATATTTATGCACCCAACATAGGAGCACCTCAATACATAAGGCAAATGCTAACAGCCGTAAAAGGGGAAATCGACAGTAACACAATCACAGTAGGGGACTTTAACACCCCACTTTCACCAATGGACAGATCATCTAAAATGAAATTAAATGAGGAAACACAAGCTTTAAATGATACATTAAACAAGATGGACTTAACTGATATTTATAGGACATTCCATCCAAAAACAACAAAATAAATTTTCTTCTCAAGTGCTCATGGAACATTCTCCAGGAAAGTTCATATCTTGGGTCACATATAAGCCTTGGCAAATTTAAGAAAACTGAAATCATATCAAGTATCTCTTCTGACCACAATGCTATGAGACTAGATATCAATTACATGAAAAAAATCTGTAAAAAATATGAACACATGGAGGCTAAACAATACACTACTAAAAATCCAGGAAATCACTGAAGAAATCAAAGAGGAAATAAAAAAAATACCTAGAAACAAATGAAAGAGGAAATCAAAATATACCTAGAAACAAATGACAATGAAACACGATGATCCAAAACCTATGGGATGCAGCAGAAGCAGTTCTAAGAGGGAAGTTCATAGCAATACAATCCTACCTCAAGAAACAAGAAACATCTCAAATAAACAACCTAATCTTACACCTAAAGCAATTATAGAAAGAAGAACAAAAAAAAAACCCAAAGTTAGCAGAAGGAAAGAAATCATAAAGATCAGATCAGAAATAAATGAAAAAGAAATGAAGGAAACAATAGCAAAGATCATAAAACTAAAACCTGTTTTTTTGAGAAGATAAACAAAATTGATAAACCATTAGCCAGACTCACCAAGAAAAAAAGGGAGAAGACACAAATCAACAGAATTAGAAATAAAAAAAGACAAGTTACAACTGACACTGCAGAAGTACAAAGGATCATGAGAGATTACTACAAGCAAGTATATGCCAATAAAATGGACAATCTGGAAGAAATAGACAAATTCTTACAAAAGCACAACCTTCTGATACTGAACCAGGAAGAATAGAAAATATAAACAGACCAATCACAAGAACTGAAATTGAGACTGTGATTAAAAATCTTTCAACAAACAAAAGCCCAGGACCAGATGGCTTCACAGGAGAATTCTATCAAAGATTTAGAGGAGAGCTAACACCTATCCATCTCAAACTCTTCCAAAATATAGCAGAGGGAGGAACACGCACAAACTCATTCTACGAGGTCACCATCACCCTGATACCAAAACCAGACAAAGATGTCACAAAGATAGAAACTACAGGCCAATATCACTGATGAACATAGATGCAAAACTTTTTCAACAAAATATCAGCAAACAGAATCCAACAGCACATTAAAAGGATCATACAGCATGATCAAGTGTGGTTTATCCCAGGAATGCAAGGATTCTTCAATATATGCAAATCAACGTGATAAACCATATTAACAAATTGAAGGAGAAAAACCATATGATCATCTCAATAGATACAGAAAAAGCTTTCGACAAAATTCAACACCATTTATGATAAAAATCCTTCAGCAAGTAGGCATAGAGGCAACTTACCTCAACGTAATGAAGGCCATATATGAGAAGCACACAGCCAACATCGTTCTCAGTGGTGAGAAATTGAAACCATTTCCTCTAAGATCAGGAAAAAACAAGGTTGTCCACTCTCACCACTATTATTCAACATAATTTTGGAAGTTTTAGCCACAGGAATCAGAGGAGAAAAAGAAATAAAAGGAATCCAAATCGGAAAAGAAAAGCAAAGCTGTCATTGTTTGCAGATGACATGATACTATACATAGACAATCCTAAAGATGCTACCTACCAGAAAACTACTAGAGCTAATCAGTGAATTTGCTAAAGTAGCAGGATACAAAATTAATGCACAGAAATCTCTTGCATTCCTATACACTAATGATGAACAATCTGAAAGAGGAATCAAGCAAACACTCCCATTTACCACTGCAATAAAAATAATAAAATACTTAGGAATAAACCTACCTAAGGGAACAAAAGACCTGTATGCAGAAAACTATAAGACACTGATGAAATAAATTAAAAATGATACAAACAGATGGAGAGATACAGCACATTCTTGGATTGGAAGAATCAACATTGTGAAAATGACTCTACTACCCAAAGCAATCTACAGATTCAATGCAATCCCTATCAAACTACCACTGGCATTTTTCACAGAACTAGAACAAAAAATTTCACAATTTGTATGGAAACACGAAAGATCCCAAATAGCCAAGGCAATATTGAGAAAGAAAAATGGAGCTGGAGGAATCAGGCTCCCTGACTTCAGACTATACTACAAAACTACAGTAATCAAGACAGTATGGTACTGGCACAAAAACAGAAATATAGATCAATGGAACAGGATAGAAAGCCCAGAGATAAACCCACACATATATGGTCACCTTATTTTTGATAAAAGAAGCAAGAATATACAATGGAGAAAAGACAGTCTCTTCAGTAAGTGGTGCCGGACAGCTACATGTAAAAGAATATTAGATCACTCCCTAACACCATACACAAAAATAAAGCTAAAATGGATTAAAGACCTAAATGCAAGGGTAGACACTATAAAACTCTTAGAGAAAAACATAGGCACAACACTCTTTGACATAAATCACAGGAAAATCCTTTTGGACACACCTCCTAGAGAAATGGAAATGAAAACAAAAATAAACAAATGGGACCTAATGAAACTTCAAAGCTTTTGCACAACAAAGGAAACCATAAACAAAACCAAAAGATTACCCTCAGAATGGGAGAAAATATTTGCAAAGGAAGCAACTGACAAAGGATTAATCTCCGAAATTTACAAGCAGCTCATGCAGCTCAATATTAAAACAACAAACAACCCAATCCAAAAATGGGCAGAAGACCTAAATAGACATTTCTCCAAAGAAGATATACAGACTGCCAACAAACACATGAAAGAATGTTCAACATCACTAATCATTAGAGAAATGCAAACCAAAACTACGATGAGGTATCACCTCACACCAGTCAGAATGGCCATCATCAAAAAATCTACAAAGAATACACGCTGGAGAGGGTGTGGAGAAAAGGGAACCCTCTTGCCGTGTTGGTGGATATGTAAATTGATACAGCCACTATGGAGAACAGTATGGAGGTTCCTTAAAAAACTACAAATAGAACTACCATATGACCCAGCAATCCCACTACTGGGCATATACCCTGAGCAAACCATAATTCAAAAAGAGTCACGTACCACAATGTTCACTGCAGCTCTATTTACAATAGCTAGGACATGGTAGCAACCTAAGTGTCCACTGACAGTTGAATGGATAAAGAAGATGTGGAACATATATCCAAATGGAATATTACTCAGCCATAAAAAGAAACGAAATTGAGTTATATTTAGTGAGGTGGATGGACCTAGAGTCTGTCATACAGAATGAAGTAAGTCAGAAAGAGAAAAACAAATATCATATGGAATCTAAAAAAAAAATGGTTTTGAAGAACCTATGGGCAATACGGGAATAAAGACACAGAACTACTAGAGAACGGACTTGAGGGCACGGGGAGAGGGAAGGGTAAGCTGGGACAAAGTGAGAGAGTGGCATGGACATATATACACTACCAAACGTAAAATAGATAGCTAGTGGGAAGCAGCCGCAGAGCACAGGGAGATCAGTTCGGTGGTTTGTGACGACCTAGAGGGGTGGGATAGGGAGGGTGGGAGGGAGGGAGACGCAAGAGGGAAGAGATATGGGGATATATGTATATGTATAACTGATTCACTTTGTTATAAAGCAGAAACTAACACACCATTGTAAAGCAATTATACTCCAATAAAGATGTTAAAAGGAAGAAAAAAAGGAAGCTCATATAGTAGCACTTCATAATGGTAAAACTTATTTTTCCATTGATATTTCATTGCTGTCCTTCGTAATCCTCTATACTTATATTTTGTATTTAAAATCATTATTCCGAGGAGTTCATAGGCTTGACCACACTGCTAAAGGGGTATATAGCATATGCAGTAAAGAATCCCCATGCTTGTCACTACCTATTTTTGATACCCTGACATTAACCTGGCACACTACAAGGGCTCCATAAATCTTGGATGAACTAAACTGATAGTGAGATGACTCAAGTTTCTTGGAGCTGTACAATGTCATAACTCTATAGAGATTCTTCCTAAGTAAAAATTTAATTTTAAACTATTGTTAAAGAGACTTCCTGGCATTTGTATGTTAACCAGGCAACCCCTATTTTACACGACAGATCTATGAGTTCTGACTTTTGAATCCTAATATATGGAACATATATCCATATGTTTCTTTTTCTTTTTTAAAAAATAAATTTATTCATTTATTTATTTATGGCTGCGTTGGGTCTTCATTGTGGTATGCGGGCTTCTCATTGTGGTGGCTTCTCTTTGCTGCAGAGCACAGGCTCTAGGCACGCGGGCTTAGTAGTTGTGGCTCGTGGGCTGCAGAGCGCAGGCTCAGTAGTTGTGGCACACGGGCTTAGTTGCTCCCTGGCATGTGGGATCTTCCCGGACCGGGGCTGGAACCCATGTCCCCTGCATTGGCAGGCAGATTCCCAACGACTGTGCCACCAGGGAAGTCCCTATCCATATGTTTCTAATTCTCTATATTCTTCGTGCCCTATACTTAAAATCCTATTGTAAAAGTTTTCTTTATATTTTTTCATGTGGATCATTTAAACATTTAAAAAGTTAACAGAGGAGAAACATTTAAAAAGTTAACAGAAGTTATTTTTAGTTTAAGAAAAAATTATCCGAAACTTGGAAATTAAGCCAAAGGATGGTTCTGTATGTTCAAGTAACACAGTAGGGTGTTATCTAAATGTCCCCCATACCCTCAAAAGGGCTTCTACATTTTCAGAGAAATGCAAATCTGACTTACTGTTTACTATTAGTTTGAATCCAGACATTTTACATCTCAGTAAAGTTAAATGCTGATTTGTAGAAAACTGAGATGATACAAATGACTTTTTATCCAGTAGAGAATATAACCTTAGAGGCTGCAGGATATTAACCTGTTTTGAATCGAATTTACCAACCTTATTCCAGAATTCTTCACTGATTATAGAAGCATTTGCATCTTGTATCTTCTTTCGAGCCTGTTTTGTCTTACTACTGGCTCCCTCATAAATGTGTTAAATAAAATCTAACATGTACTCATCATGACTTACATGAAAATTATGTTTCTTAACAAAATTTCACTTTCACACTAGCTGGTATGATTATGGATTTCCTTTATACTTTATTATCCAAAATGTCCCCAATTGATCCATAACGCATTTATGATCTGAAAACATAAACGTTTACTTGAAAAAAATACACGGTATATGAAAATCTATTCAGTTTCATGATGCCATATGCATGCAAGATCTTGAATACCATACAAAGGAATCTAATTGGCTGAAGATGAAACAGCTTTTCAATCGATAGTGTTTTTATTCCTTTCCCATCAGTAGCAAAGCTATGTAAAAAATAAAGTTTAGAAACATGAAAAGTGTATGAGTATTGACATGTGCGTATTGTGAATGTGATGAGAGAGGTACGTCAGGACAGTGAGAGGTTCATTACACTCCTTTCTCAGACTATAAATGAAAGAATAACAAATACCGGCTAAAATTCAATAACTTCCACGGCCAAGATTCATAACTATAATTTGGACATTGATTCCCTTTGATAACCTTTCTCCTCAGGCACCGTCAAGATAGATAATAATTAGTAGTTCAGCTAGGAGTTGGACCACAAATTTCAGCTTGGGTAAACTGTAGGAGACACTCCACATTCATTACAGCTTTTTCAGTTGCAAATATTCCCTGTGGCCACCTCTGCTTGTTTTCCACTTTGGAATGAGTCTGTTTTCACTGAGCCTTCTAGGATGTTGAGCCGCTAACAGAAGTTAGGACTTTGCAGGCTGAGGGCTCACAGTTGCAAGATACTAAATAATACTGATTCCAGACATTTTATTCCAGTGTGAACTTTTGGTAAGAGGGAGGGGTGCTAGCAGCTGCATATCAGAAGTATCTGTAGTTCCTATCTCAACCCCCCCCACCACCACCTATTCCACAAATTATACAGTTACCTTGACCTTCAACTTCTTCCTTTTTGAGTATAAAAGCCTGGAGGAGAGTTAGGACTGTTTACACTTCTAAGTCTGTTCCTAAGTCAGAACACTAATTGTGAATTCTGCAGTGTTGACTTGGGATGAAAGAGGGAAAGAAAAAGGCTGGGAAATGGGTGATGTTGGGAGAGTGGGGCAGTCCCTAATCCTTTCTCCTCCCATTCCCACCCCAATCAGCTTTTCCCATCAGTCTTTATAATGAGCACCACTTATTTATTCCCCTACGAAATGTCCCAAAGTTTCCTGACTATTAAAAAAAACTGGGGACCTTAATAAAGAGGACTTCACTCTAAACTAAGTAAATCAGACTCTGCATTGACTAACAGAATGCATACCACATGTGAAATTTCCAATTTTCAAATAGCCACATTAAAAAAAGCAAAAAGAAACAGGTCAATTTACTTTTAATAATATATTTGGTTTACTCCAGTATGATAAAACAGTATAATTTTAACCTGGAATGAGATAGTTTACTTCCTTTCAAGATCTTATTAAGTCTTCAAAACTCAGTGTATGTTTTACCGTCACAATCCATCTCAATGACTAGCTGCATTTCAAGAGCTCAGTACTCCATGTGGTTAGTGGCTACTGAATTGGACATTGCAGCACTAGAGAGAGACTTAATATTGTGATTCTTATGATCAGGCAAGTTTGGAAAACACTTCTCTATTTGGAGGAGACACAAGAACTCATCCAATGAATATACTTTTCTCACTAACAAAACTTGGATTAGCTCAGTATTGATGTGATGCTGTTAGACCTTAGAAGATACACAAGAACTTTAGCATTCACACAAATGGGACACTTCAAAGTGAGGCAGAGCATAGGAATTTGGAAAAATATTGCTCATGGTAAACTACTTTATTCCATTATTGTGGAGATGGACAATTAATGACTACATCACTGCCTCAGTCTGGGGTTTCCTTTTAAGAATGAAGCTATTTCTGTGCCAACTGTAGAACCCCTGACCCAGGAAGGGATAGTTGGATTACCTCCTGGAAAGTTCCTGAACTCTCCAGAATTTTGATTTAAATAAAAAGAATAATTCTTATTTCATTTGGTTATTTGAGAAATAAATGAGTGAAATATTGATCATGCAAACAAAGCCAAAGATTGTGTAGGGAAGAGGCTAAGGGTAACTTTCCAACTCCTGTTATAGCTTTAATTTCTTACCTTAGGTGATGACCCTTCATCTCTCACACCCTTCATTCTTCCCTCCTCTCTCCATCTTCTTGATGGGCGGCTCTACCTCCTAGCCCCTGGCAACTTGCTTATGGCCCTTTCTGATTGTGAGGTGATAGCCAACAAGATAGCGGGGAAGTCATTCACTTCTCTACTTCATCAACAGTTCTGTGCAATGAGAGGTTGGGGCTTCCAAGTTCCCATCAGCCAAAAGGTAGAAATCACTGAGAACTGCTAAATGTTTATTGCAGTGTTGACAGTTATAGCTTATGAGGGACCATATTTCTCAAAGAGGAATATTTATTTTTAAAGAAGAAATTCAAGTTGGGGATATCACTATACAGACCTTCCTTTATTTTTCCTTTGAGAACTCTGTGAGAATGAACACATATTTTATTTCACTACTGGATCTCTATTTCCTGGAATAGAATTTAGCACACAGTAGGTTCTCTACAAATATCTGTTTAATTACATATTGAGAGAGCTGCCTGGTGAAACTCAACCAGCTAGGAGCCCATGCTGGTAACCACTCTACAGTACTGCCACTTTTAGCAGTGAGGGCTTAATATCTGATATGAGGAAAGCTGACGATGATATGCAAAATAACCAGTTTCCTCACTATATTTTTAATTAGTAATGCTGTCTTTTAATGTAAGATTCTTAAGTACTTTATGACCACAGTGAGTCCATCTTAATCACATTTGCTGCTTTATTTCCAAGCAGAAAACACACACACAACACCTTCAGATGGATACTGAAGTAGAAATAAACCATTTAAAATTTGTTTACATGTGGAATGTCTAGAGGGAAAATAAGCGTAACAGGATCACAAAATCTGTCACATATGTTCCTCTAATAATGAGCTGAGGCTGCACTTTTTCAAGTATGCTAAGCTACAATTCGCCTTTCAAAGTTCTCATCAAAATTATAATGTAAAAAACTAGGAAGTACACAAGAAACCATAAGTATCCTACACAAGCTTATTTTCAAAACTTCAAATCTTGCCCAGACACTCTTCTGCTAAAGTACATTCAGTAACTGTTACTTATAGGCTAAAACACAGACTTGTACGTGTATCTCATAATGTCCCTCACTTAGTATTCCAAATCTGCCTGTCCAGCCTGAGCAATCACCCTCCACCTGGGAACCTGAGCTCTTTAAGTTTTTGCCACTTAAAGTCATTTCCATTCTCCTAACAACCTACAATTCATATGGCTACCTGGCCTTTGAACGTGTGTTCTCATAGTCAAGGACACTCTTTCTTGTTTCTCCCTGATAAACCTACCTGCTCGTGGTAGAGACTTCCCAAGTTCACCATCGCCTCTTCCCTATTGTCACAGGACTTTGTGAACACAGTGAGGAAAGAATTGCTTTTTTTTAAATTTTTTAAAATTAAAAAAAAAATTTGGCCACAATGCGCAGCTTGTGGGATCTTAGTTCCCGGACCAGGGATCGAACCGTGCCCCCTGCAGTGGAAGCGTGGAGTCTTAACCACTGGACCACCAGGGAACTCCAGGACAGAACTTGAGAACTGTATTCTACCAACTCTGAGGTCTATATATCTATTGCTCTCTGCACCAGACCAACTTCCTTGAGTCATAGATTCCTCATCCCCTCACATGGAGACAGACGTCTGCCTCCCCCACTGATGTTAGGCCACTGTGCATTGTTTGGTTCAACATTGAAACTTTTGGTATGCAGCACCATCCTGACCCTTGACAAAAACATGTTGAATAAGCAAAGAATGCCGATATCCATAGCTGTATAATGTTAAGGGAAAACAATTTTGCCTTGAAGGAACCATATGTGTCATGGTGGATTTTATCTTAAGAGTATTCTGAAAGGGAGGCCACTACTAACCACCAGGCTGTGACCTTCAAAGGGCTTCTGCCCTGTGGGAACCAAGAGCCTTTCACTGTCAAGGTTGTCTTAGAGAACACCAGCCATCTCTACACACAGACCAATGCCTAAGTCTTCCATATACGACTGCTGCTTACCAAATTCTGGTCTCCTACCAAAACTCTACTTTTATTCCAAATCATGGAGAAATAAATGAGTGTCCCTGTACCTTCTGTTCCCTCAATAACCTACATCTTATAAAGGATCCCCCAAATCTATATCTCAACAGGAGATTAATATGACAATGTAATTGAAAGTGCTTCATAAATTAGAAAGTGCCTTATTATGACTAATGTTATTGCCATCATTAACAAGCCTAACATCATCTCTAATAATAAAAATAACCCCTCGTAATACTCTGATTTTGATGTACTATGGGTCAAATTATAACCCATAGCAATAAAGATGTTATGTCTCACCCTTACTGATAATGACAAAAGATGGGTTTAATTAGGATTATACTTACCACAAAATAGCATTTTTATGGATGAAAGAAGTTTCATTTTTATTACTTAATATCCTTAAGGCCTCTTAAGAGGGCCTGGCCCTACAGTGAGTGGTGGATATTATTCTCTTTATTCGTTTCCTCAATACTTATTAGGCAGAGCTGAGATTTAATTTTTTCTCAACATCTCAAACTTCTAGCTGATGCTCAGTAAGCCATATGATATTCAGATCCCAAGGCCTTCACTTATTTGCCTTGTGATTTGGGGTAAAATATTTACTGTTCTGAGTCTTGTAAAAAGTTATAAGAATAACTTTTCTACTTATCTTGCTGGGTTTTTTTTTTTAGAATCACATCAAATAATATTTCTTATAATCTTTAAATATAAAGGCACTAAAAGCAACTTTAAACACTACTGCAATTAAATAAATATTGTGTTACATCTTTCTGGGCCCGTTTCTTTTTTTTTTTTTAACATCTTTATTGGAGTATAATTGCTTTACAATGGTGTGTTAGTTTCTGCTTTATAACAAAGTGAATCAGCTATACATATACATATATCCCCATATCTCCTCCCTCTTGCGTCTCCCTCCCCCCCCTCCCTATCCCACCCCTCTAGGTGGTCACAAAGCACCAAGCTGATCTCCCTGTGCTATGCGGTTGCTTCCCACTAGCTATTTTACATTTGGTAGTGTATATATGTCCATGCCACTCTCTCACTTCATCCCAGCTTACCCTTCCCCCCTCCCCGTCCTCAAGTCCATTCTCTACGTCTGTGTCTTTATTCCTGTCTAGCTCCTAGGTTCTTCAGAACCTTTTTTTCTTTTTTCTAGATTCCATATATATGTGTTAGCATATGGTATTTGTTTTTCCTCTTTGACTTACTTCACTCTGTATGACAGACTCTAGGTCTACCCACCTCACTATAAATAACTCAATTTTGTTTCCTTTTATGGTTGAGTAATATTCCATTGTATATATGTGCCACATCTTCTTTATCCATTCATCCGATGATGGGCACTTAGGTTGTTTCCATCTCTGGGCTATTGTAAATAGAGCTGCAATGAACATTGTGGTACATGACTCTTTTTGAATTATGGTTTTCTCAGGGTATATGCTGGGCCTGTTTTTGTAAAAGTGATTTTATATCATCTTCCCAAATTAAGCATTTCCTACACTGGCTTCTTAATTTTTTAAAAACTAAATTCTTCCCTTATACTCACCACATTACTACCTTGTGACACTCAATCAGAAATAACCCAACACACATACACACACATACACACACACAGACACATGATTAAACAAAAAAAGATCTAGGAAATAATACTTTCCTATGTGTGATGAATCCTGATATTTTCTATTTTGTTTCACTAAACACAAACGTTTGTGGTGAGCCACAAATTGATTTCATGACTCACAGTTTGGAAACTACTAGCCCACTAGATTAAAGGAAAAATAGAAAAAATAAACCAAAACGTAACCAACAGGAAAGGAAATGAGTCCTAAGCATCACCTTTTGCCATTTCTTTCCATGTGTCTGTAATCCGTCCAAGAGCACCTCATCGTGCCCTAATCAAATCACAATTTTTCATAATACCAATGTTTCCCCCTTTTTCTGGATGTAGGCTTCCCTCACTTATTTCCCACATCACCTCTCCTGTGAAGCACTTCCAAATCTTCTAGCCAGTTAGTTACCCCTTTTCTTGCCTTTTCCCCAATGTCCTGGTTATGTACATACCTCTATTATACCTCATACATGTTATCTTAGTTGCTTAAATATCCATCTACTGAATACACCATTCATGTTTCAATTGTCTAAATGTCCATCAACTTCAGTGAACCTTGATTCCTCTGTGAGTAGATTGGGATTCTGTTAATTTTTATGTTCTGACCACCTAGCATAGAGTCTGACACAGAGTAGCTCCATAGTAAAAGTTTGCTGAATTAATGTATTGATTTTAAAGGTTAATTGAAATATAAGGAATTGCTACGGCTAAATGTTCAAATGCAGTGGTGGTATGCAGGTTCTGTAAAATATGGGTAATCTTATGGGCAGATCCATCCCTTGGGTGGGACAACTAACTGGTAGCCTCCTAAGCCCAGTGTACTGGAGTGGTTGGTGTCGTGTGCTCCTCTGATTTGAACATCATTACAATTCTATTTCAAAATTTCTGTTCTTAATGATATCCCAAGGAGACTATGAAAGATTTCAACAGTTTAGCCTCCTTAGATTACATTATCTTGGGTGGTTGAATTGCCCTGAACACTCTTTTAGGGATAGCCCTGATAATGAGATAAAATTTGCAAATTCCTATGAACTATGGATTGATAGAATTTGCTTATTACAGCATACAGATCTTAAACAACTGTTTATAAGCTGCTGTTAAACCATGCTGCATAGCTTATTATTTTTTAAAAATAATTGTGTTGTTTTAAAGTAAAGGTTGTTTCAGCAATACATTATTAATATTTAAAAATACATATATTGCCCTTTTGTAAGCACATACAAGTATTATCTATTATTTAAATACAAATAGAAATTCAAAGGTAACATGTTCAAAAATATATTATTTAAAAATAGCAGTAAAATGGGATTTTCAAAATAAAATCATATTAACTAGGATTTACAATACAATATAAGCCTGTACTATTATTGTCACGCCAGGATTTGGAGAACTATGCTGGAACATTAAATTTATTCATTTTCACAGCCAGCAGATATTTTGATGTCTGAGTAGCAATAAGAACAAATTACCTAAAAACTTTTAATAGTGTATAATAAATTAAGACTGAATGGTAATGCAAAAGTGGGTATAACAGGACAAAATTATGAATCTCATATAATGATCCAACAACACTTAAAGTGTGCAAACATTTGTATTCTGGAATATACGACCATGGCTGATCCTAATTTTTTCTCTCTTGTCAAATAGAAATTGCACATTAATCTCAAAGTATTGCAAACTGTTCATTACATGCAAATGGTTATGTTGTATAGGCTCTCCAAGGGGACTCAAACTTGTTTACAAAAGGAATCAGGCTAGAAAAAGAGTTTCTCTGATTACACTAGGTTTCCGTTTAGAGTTCTTCATTTATGAGCAAAAGAAACTGCCTCTGCCAAAAAGGAAATCCATGATAAGGAAATGGAGAGGTTCACAGGACAGAAAGGAAAATCAAAGAATCAGGCTTGGAACAATCAGGACTCCAGAGGGTCCCCACAGCAAGGGTAGCTTGTTGGTCTTGACCAGCCATTCTCATTAGAATGAATGAAGCCCAACCATATCTCTTATCTCAAGTTTAAAAGTCTCAAGAAAGAATATGATTGGCCAAGCTTAGGACCTATGCTTAGGACCACTGAGATGGTGGGAGAAAGGCTCTGGCAGAACAACTGCCAATTCTTGGGCAGAATACTTGATTTATTGTCCCATGAAGACTTCTCAGGTAATCAAGAGGACCTGGCGGTACTATCAGTAAGGAGAACAGTTCCTATATACTCTTCAAAAGGTCTAAGTCCACCACACACTATTTAAGTGACTTTAAAACCTCTTTTTATTTTTAAGCATACCCCTTCTCCTAATGCATGGAGTTGAAAGTTGGCTCAAATAACAAGTCTATTTGGAGTTATTTTTTTGTTACCATGACTTTCAGTGTGTTTGACGAGCATGGCTGAAGTCTATTTCTCTGCTATCTCAAGTAACAAAGAATATTTAAAGAGAGGGTAAGAAGGACCCTTGAATTTTTATTGCAACTTTTTATGACTCTATCTTCTAAAGCAAGAGTTAACAAACTTTTTCTGTAAAGAGCTACATAGTTAATCCTTTGGCCTTTGTGGGCCAGGCAGTCTCCATGGCAACTACTTATCTCCCCCTTTGTAGCCAGAAAACAGCCATAGACAGTAAATAAATGTAGTTGAGTCCCAGTAAAACTTATTTGCAAAAACAGGTGGTTGGCAGGATTTGGTCCCATAAAATTCCTCTTCTGAAGAATTTAATATTTATAGGGTCAATAATATTTAGTGTACTATGTATTATAACAAATTCATTTAATTGCTTAACATCTGAGGGATGTCATAGGTGAGATACTTACTCCTAATAATGACCAGTTCAATGTTCCACATGGAGCCCTAGATTCTATTGTGGCATATTATTTTGTTTCAGGTTGAAGTTATAAACTAAAATTATTTATTGACAAATAAAAATAATAATGTGCCAATAAAACCTCAAGGGGAAATATGCCACCACACAGTCTGATATGTACTCATATCAGACTTATCTACTATTTTTCAGTTACCTATGTCCCTGAATCTTTCCTCCTAAAAAAAAAAATACTGTCAATTATAGCTTCACAAAAGAGCAAGAATTAAAAAAAAAAATTCTTAACTATGATGTTTGCAAACAATCCTGCTCTCTGGCTTGTACCTATAATTTGGTTATCTAGCAGGAAGATTTACCATTCTTATGACTAAATACTTGCTATTCAGCTTGATGAATAGTTCATCCTGAACCAACTCATCTATGAACAGGCCTCTTGTACTGTAATTTGTCAACTTTATCCTCGTTCAAAATTTAAAATTCACG
Organism: Lagenorhynchus albirostris; assembly: GCF_949774975.1. Lineage (NCBI taxonomy): Eukaryota > Metazoa > Chordata > Mammalia > Artiodactyla > Delphinidae > Lagenorhynchus > Lagenorhynchus albirostris. The sequence goes on along the minus strand of NC_083116.1, from coordinate 103,943,472 downwards.
TCAGAACATTTTCTCACTCTCTCTGTATGACTTGTTCATAGCTAGCTCTTTCCTTATGCTGCCTTTCACAATATTGCTCTTTGCTGTTTCCTGAAATCTCGTTCTCCCAATTGAGTTTGGGAATCCCAGAGGTGTAATGGAGGAGTGGCAAGAAAGACTAAAGGGACACAAACAACTGCTGTAGAAAGAAGACCCATTTTCCTAGGCTGGCTCCAGGACTTTCTAGAGTGTTTACATATGGCCATGTGTTTCTACCTTGGCCTTCATATGCTGAACACATGCGGCTGTGAGCTTAGTAAGGAAAAGGTGGCTCTTTGCCAAGGCTGTATCCCTAGTAGCAAGCAAAGTGCCTGCCTTGCACACACTAGGCTTACACTAAATATCTGTTGAATGAATTTTGATATTTATGATACACTCAAAGGGTCAGAGAATGAAGCCATCATATTGCTAAAAACTTTCAGCAAGTATGAGAGTTTCAAGTGTTCTGTACAAAGAAGAGGAGAGGGCAGCTCCTTGGAAGGAAGAATTTCTTGGATATGAGATGGGGTAAAAATGGAAGAAAGGACAAGCTTAGGGATAGTTTGCCTTAGGGAATAATATGATGAAAATATAATCCTTTCATTTATCCAATTATTCATCATAGTGAGTGTTATATATTTTATGTACAAAGAAATTGTTCTATGTACTGAAGACCTATTAGTGACCAAGAAAGACAAGGTCCCTGCAAGATTTACATTCTAGTGGGAAAGATAAAAAATAAACATGCAAACATATATTAAAATTTCAGCAATTGACAATGTTATGAAGAAAGCAAAGCAGGGTAATTTGGAGATAAATTAATCCTCTCTCCGTGTGTGTGTGTGTGTGTGTGTGTGTGATCTTTTTAAAATAGGAGAATTTACAAAAAGCATATCTGAGAAGATAACATCAGAACATGGACATATGTAAGTAAAGAGAAGTGTACAAAAGTCCTGAGAGGGAGGGGATTAAGACATAGGGGATAAAGACTGAGGATAGGGTAGAACCCTCTAGCAAAGAGAAAAGCAAGTTTAATGGTAGGAACTAGTACTAGAAGGAATAGTAAGAAGGTATGAGAGAAGAAACAGCAATGAGATCAGAGCGGCTGGAACATCCTCTTTGCAAAGTATTGTACTTCATAAAAATTACTTATATTAGCATTAATCTTATTTTTCATTAAATAATTCCTGCTTCACATTGCTTCCATGTTGATGTGAGCAGGGTTTTTTCCAATTTGGAATTTGCAATTAGCATGCTTCACTTTTTTTTTTTTTTGGTAGATTCTTACTCTCCTAATAATTTCTTACTCTAAGAATGGGGATCCCTTAGGGATGTTTTCTCATGCATTTTAAGCAGTTCTTTACAGTTGTGGCTATTACAGTAAGTTATAGTTTTGGTTATTGCTTCTTTTCCATTATGTAGAGCAATTTTTCATCTTCTTAAACATATCATGCTAGACAACAGAACTTAAAAAACTAGTCATTGAGATTATCCAATTATTTTAATATACTTATCTTATGAAAGACACATTTGACAGGCAACAATTTAGAGCCCCTCTCTGAATTTCTGCACTCTGCCAAACTCCCAATAAATCTGTTATTACTACTTCTGAAAAGATGCATAGGAGCCAAGAAGTTATAGAGGAGTTTCTAAGCAGCAATAAAAAGCTAACGGTATTTATGTAAGAATGAAGTACCCAACTGTTTAACTGTATTGAGAGACTGACTTCTCATGCCATTACCAGCTAATAACATTCAAAAGCTTACTTTAAGATGTATTCCCATACTTACACATCACTGTAACCCTAAAGTAAGTGACTAGAGAAATATTCTCTTCGCAGTAAAATTTCATGTTGATTCTCTTATGTTAGTGTATATCCTCTAGCTACAGAAACCAGGGTAGCCTTGTGACCACCAAACAAAATCTTATGAAATTTTATTACTGCTGGGGAAATATAAAGGGCCAGCAGCAGTATGAATTATTCTTAACATTGGGGTCCCAATGAAGGGCAACAGATGGCAGACATTTTTACTCAAATGATTTTTCTATCAAAGTTTCTATTAGCATTTGAGTCCCAGCAGTGCGGCTGTTAAGAAGCCTTCAAACTCACCAGCCAGCTGGTAAAATCAGCACTGTAAAAATTGACTACACAGAAAACATACTTGTATGCAATTTGGTCTTTTACAACATATGCCTTTTTCTAGACAGCCTTTGATTTGCTCCATATTAATTCAAAGTCAGTTATCTCCTATAGAATCCTTTGGGGGAGTAGATTACCAATTAGGTATTAAAGTACATCCAAATAAAAATACAAACACTCACTATAGCAGATAGTGTCAGTGATCTATGCACATCCATTCAGCACTCTTTGTTTCTGAGCAAGCCAATGGTTTTTCAATGATGGAACCTACTACTTGAGGCTTTCTAGGCTGCAAGCTCTGAAATCAGGGTGAGAATAATTAGAAAGTCTGGGTATTTCCAGTAAGAGGAAGACAGCTTTTTTATGGACTCACTTTGTCTCAAGCTTTTGGGTAGGAGTTACCCAGCTCCAATGTGTTCTTGGAATCTAAACTTGTAAGAATTGGGTCCTTTACAAAGTGCTCTAGAATTTTCTTCCATCAGAATTGCCAAGGTAAGGCAGAGATGAAGAGCAGCTAAAATTGTCTTTGACACTTAGATGCTTCTTTCTTTGTCTTATCTCCCTCAACTGCAAGAAACTAATGCCTTTTTTCCTTGATTTATTTCCTCATCTGAGAGATCACAAAAATGCTCTCATGTTACAACTATACAGTTTATATGTAATTTTCCATTCTCCATGCAAATTTCCAATTTGAGAAAAGAAAAAGCGTATTTTGCTTAACTAGAACATGAATTTAAACTATTTTTTTGAGATTTGATGATGAACATAAACATTATGATATGACATACTTAATCCATGCTGTCTTAAGTACCCACAATCACAATGAATTAAAATTTATCATTATGTTACAAAGTAAACAGTTTTTAATAGAATTTATTTACAGCAATACACAAAAATATATTGTACTTCTACCATACAATGGAGTAAAACACAGTAACATTGAAAGATATGCCAGAAGACTAACTTTAAGAAGATGATATTTTGCCTAAAAACAGCAGTTAACTAATGTCACAATGACACATTGCTGTTTCACTCCCTATGTGTGCTTACCATTCACTGATTTAAAGACTAAAAAGTTTCATCTAAATAATCCTACTTCTGTTTACTTCTTTAGGTTAATTACAAAAGAAATTTCTTAAGATTTCAAGGTCTCATGCTTGCCCAAGGCAACACTCTTCAGAAGGTGCTCTTAATTTTTAATACGGTTCACTAAGCAGCACTGTCCCATAAAATAAACAGGTTTCATTTCCATTAATAGCAAGGTTATTCTACTCTTTTAAAAATTCAATCTAATTTTGATTTTTATTGTTTCTACTGTCAACTTCAAGAATTTTCAACTCCATTAAAATAACAGCCCGTGCTTTAAAAATTATTTCTTTCTACTCTAGAAGAACATGTAGAGCTAAATGTTAGGACATGTTATGACTTCCACTTTTCTGTTTTCACTCAAGGTACTTGTTGGCACACCAATTCACTCTGTCACTAGATGAGTTAACATTATTTTCATAACTTTCCTTCATGGTGCTCAGCTTTCCCTTTGAAAACTCCCATTAACATTTATTCTTGTTAGTTCTAAAAAGAGGCAGATGTGTCAGCTTTCTGAGGAAGATTTGTTTGGTTGAACTGGAATGTTCCTCACTTTCCAATCCAAGAGCTATACTTTGAGAAAACATCATAAGTCATAAAAGTAAGCATTATTGAAAATGCCTGGTTATTCAATCTGTATTTCAGATGTTTGGGGACAGCAATTCAGTAAATGCACTTTTGTTCTTATAGATACAGGCTAATCACTTAGGAAGTGTGATTAGTTATAAGATCTCACGTTTAATGAGTATTTTGTGGGGAATGCAATTCTAAGTACTTTATGCACAACTCATTTTTACTATTTAAGAGAAGAGAAAACAGAGACATAGAGATTTAAGACACTTCACAAGATTCTGAAGCTATTAAAGGAGCTAAAGGAGCTGGGATTTGAACCCACACTTTCTGAATGTGGCTTCCAACATTTTAGCCAATTTTCTAAACTTCTACTAGAGACTAATGTGGCATGTCAATATTTTTGTGGGTGATAAAATTTTCCATATGTACTCAATTACTGCTTGTTGAATGAATATTTAAGAGACACATAAATAATTGAATGAGCTTATTAACAGACCAATTTTAGTGGCATGTAACATGATTAATATTTTCTCATGTAAAAAATATGATATTTTTAAAAGATTCCCCATGGTGGCATGACATATTTTTGGAATATGTTGAAAAATATTAATTAATATATTTAATTTTATCATTCATTTGTGATAGCTGAGTTGCATTCATTCAATAGCTGAGTTGCATGGAACCAGACAATCTTTTTGGCATTGGCAGCAACTTTATTTTGAATAGTAACACCAAGTGTCAGTAGGACAATGATTTGTCTTTTTTAAAGTTAAAAAGATAAATAAAATGCAGTCTGATAGAAGTCTATATAGCTAAACTTACAACATGTACCTGTTTATTATTATTATTATTATTTTTTTTGCGCGGTATGCGGGCCTCTCACTGTTGTGGCCTCTCCCGTTGCGGAGCACAGGCTCTGGACGCGCAGGCTCAGCGTCCATGGTTCACGGGCCCAGCCGCTCCGCGGCATGTGGGATCTTCCCGGACCGGGGCACAAACCCGTGTCCCCTGCATCGGCAGGCGGACTCTCAACCACTGCGCCACCAGGGAAGCCCTGTTTATTATTTTATTTCATATCTAGACGTGATATCTTTGCTGAAAATTATTCTTATGAGGCTTTAAACTCCAGTGTACCCCTGTAAATATTTGTTTAGTACATGGGCTGCTTGGTTGATTTTCCTTAAAGTAACCATTACTGGTTCATGGCAACAAATCTGTCTGCTGCTAACAGGTAGCATCTACATTCTGGTTCCTAAAATAATTTCTCATCAAAAATTTAAACTCTCTTATTCATTATTAGTCAGTCAACAATGATAATGACCAAGACAGCTGAAATTACCACAGTTTCCATTTCTCTTATCAATGGAGGTGACTTAGAGTGCCTTTCTGGACCCTTTTCTGAGACTTACCAGAACGGAAAGATAACTCCAGATGTCTTATGTTTATGTGTGTCTATGCAGGTAGGCACACGTGTATGTGCATGATTTTGGACCTTCCTAATCACCAGGGGGAAAAAAAAGTAACTGTTTAGAATATTTGGGATATCATTCACAGTTCCATAGCTAGAAAAACTTTTCCCTGGACATCCAGAATTCCCTTTTTTATTTCATTGAGTAAAACACAGACTTAATAAAATAGTCTTTTAAGAAATTCTCCAATTAACGGAAAAAAAGTTTTGATAAAATGTTCATTAATTACAACTAAACCCCAGTGTCAAGAAGTGGAGACCTTTAGTCATTCTCAAGGCAATTAAAATTATCATATAGTTTTAAGATTGTATAGAAGTAAACACACTAAAATATCAAATGACATAAAAATTGTTTGTTTTGGACTTCTGCTTCTGTCCAAGTTGGAGTAACAGGGACCAAATTTAACTTCTTGGTTAAAAATTTTTAAAAATGAACAAAACGTATGGAACAATGTTTTTTAAGACATTATACACTGGGTAATTTTAAAAAAAGTGATCTCTAAGAAATTAGAAACAAATGAGGTGAGCCCTACCATTGCCCCAGCTTACTATTTGGGCAGAGTTCCAAGCTATGACAAAGGATGAAGGTACTCTCAGAAAGCCACGGAGTCTCCTTGAGTTGAGGAGATGGAGCTGGGAATCCAAGGAGACCAAAGTGGCTAGAGTCACAGGGCAGAGCATCAGAGAGGAGACAGATACACAGAGAATAAACACTGGAGATGTGTAGAGAACACCCTTCCAGTCTTCAGCTCAGTCCCAATCAGTTCCTATATGAGAAGAAACTATCAGTGTCTAGGGAGAGAACTACACAAAATGATTAAAGGGAACAATCACCAGAGTTCACATATGGCTGGGAAGAGCATCTGTTCCTGCCAGCCACAGTGGAAAACATCATTCACAGAGCATCAGAGTGAATACTGAGATGGGTTTTGCTTCAGTAGTGGGGAAAAATTAGCCCTAGACTTAGGTTGTTCTGCTCAAAACTCAAAAAGTATAAGAGGAAGACACTCAAAAGATCAAACTCTTTCCAAGCAAACTAACTGTGTTCCAGCACAAAGGTCATTAATATTCATCTGCACAAATATATCAAGCACTCAACAAGTTAAAATTCACATCTGGCACCCGATCAAAAATTACCAGTCATCCAAAGAAGCAGGAGAATAACACCAATAACACCCATAACAAGGAGAAAAAAAATAATTGAAATTGACCCAAAATAGACACAGATGATAGAAATGGTAGACAAGTACATTATAACTGTTATTATAACTGTATTCCATATTTTCAAGAAGGTAAAGATTGACATGTTGAGTAGAGACATGAAAGATGTTAAAACTCTCTAGTCACACTTCAGCAATGTACTGAATCACACAAAACAACGTCTGAGGTTAAAATTATACACTAGATGAGATTAATCACAGATTAGATATGGTAAAAGATCAGATTAGTCCATTTGACAATAGAAATTATGTAAGATGAATTACAGTGAAAAGAAGACTGAAAATAAAAAGAACAAAACATCAGTGAGTGGCCTAATATATATTATCAGAGTCTCTGAAAAGGGGAACGGGGCAGAAAAATATTATTTTTAAATAACACCTTTAAAATTTCTGAATTTGATGAAAACTAAGGACACACAGATCCAAGAAGCTTAATAGACTTCAAGAAGAAGAAACACAAAGAAAACTATACCAAGGAACATCATAAACCAATTGCTCAATTCCCAAAAAGCACTCCTAATAAACCTTCTGTATCCATTTCTGAGTGAGATGCCAACCTGAAATATATACCAATATCCATATCAAGACAACCACCCTCTGTGGAGTAGAAGGTATATACATATATATACCTACAATATACTTCTACATTGCTTTATTTTTTCATAATGAGTATATATTATTTTTACAACAAAAACAGATTAACATATGTAACTACCTTGTGATGGATATCTTTGAAAATGGCAAGAGGTTTATAAATCTCCCCAAGAACACCTTATATCTCTTATAATTCTGCCTTTAAGTCAGAAACCTAGTGATGCTGCATTAGCTCAAAATTCACTTCAGTGCTGTTACAAAATGTATTTTCTGTATGATGGCAGATTGGAAATCCACAAATTTCCTGTACCTGCAATGCCGATGCTGATGTGTATAAAAATTTGATATACACATAATTACACAAGATTTCAAAATTATTCATTTTCTATGTTTACAGAGCTTACACACACATAGGTGTTTAAATGCTAACTTTCTTAATATCAATAGGCCTATTTGCTATGCAAAAAATATTTGAGAATGGAGAACTGTAAGGTTGAAAATGATATTGCTTTTGTGAATCCAGCATTTTGAAATGTCTGGACTATTTAATACATTACCCTTTTCTTTGCTTTCATCTGTCTTAATCAGTGTTTTCTGGCATTCAAAAACTGGCCATAGTTCAAATCTATTTGACTGAAAATTGCTACCTGAACAACTTTAACTAAAAAATGTTGCAAAAATACTTAAGATTTGGTGTAATAAACACAATATTTCTTATACCTAAGCCATATACTTTATAACATAAATTATAACCTCTACAATCCACTTTATCTGCATAATCAAAAGATACAGCAAGTTGAAATTAAACTGTACGCTGGTTATAATCCATATGTTGCATTTCCATTAACAAAAACCATAAAACAGTCAATAAGTACTGCCAATAAACTCTGCATTGTTTTGGCCTCTGGACTATCTCAGAAGGCATTTTGTCAATAGAATATATAGAAATATTGCTACATCACCACAAATTGTCTTTAGGGAAACAGAACTGTAATTTCATCATGATGGATATTTCTAGCAACTACATGATTGCTAAGTATACCACAAGTTCTCCTCCTGGACAAAATCCAACATAAGGCAAAAACACACACTGCCCCAAAGCCACAGGACACCCTGCTGTAAGATGCTTCCCTGTATCAAAGATTCAATTACACTTTGCAGTTCATCAGGTAAACCAGTTACGTCTAGACTCCTATCCTGACACAAAACGTCCACTGCATAGTCTTCCAAAATGATCATCATGACAAGTTCTAGTAGGTGCAGTGCTGACAACAAAAGTCAAAAATTATAAATTTCCATCATCCTTCACAACCTGAACTTAAAGAAGTTAAGTAGGCGTGACGTTGTGGTGAAGATAAAAACAATTTGAAAGAAAGAGATCTCAAAAACTTACCTTAAGATACCATTTGTATTTGGCATGTTTCCAACTCTCAGGAACTTGTGTCTTTTTGAGAAAGTGTTCAGCTTCTGTTAGCCATTGATTAAATATCTTCATATCATAATGAAATCGCCGCCATTTTTCAACAGATCTGTCAAATTGCCTAGAATTTTAAAATATGGATCAAGAAAAATAAATGGATTATATGGACCTAGCATATATTTTATTACATTAACAAGGATATTATTTTGATAGCTTCTCACATTTGTATATTTCAAATTCAATTAACATAAACAATTAGTATAGAATACAGGATGAATTAAAATAAAAGGTTGTAATTTTCCCTTTAAAATTGATGAATACATTTTGTGATTGAAACAAAGATGGAAACAACTATCATGGAGTATTAGTGTTTTCTTCCCTATGAGAATATTTAATTTTTAATAAAATTTCAGGAATTAAAAAAATACATTAACATCTAATAAATTAAGTATTTTGAAGCTAGATACTAAAATTCAAAATATTTTTTGGATCAAAATAAAATTATCTCATTAAACTCTATCAATTTCAGTCATATCTTGACCTAAAAGCGTCTATTCATTAAGATCCTCAAGCATTCAGGATGATAGATGTAACTTATACATAGGCTTACATGTAAAAAATCTACAAACTAACTGATATAGTAGTATAAAACAGATGATGAGTGTTGTCTTCCTTTATCCTTCCAGTTTCATTGTATCCACTAACATTTTAAATTGAAATGCTGAAGGAATTTAGTGCAAGGTAATATGTTAACATCTCATATGAAAAGAACATTAAGAAGGAAGCATTTGGTCACGTTCTGGTTGCAGAAGAGACTGAGGCAGAAATTATATGAGTCAAGGCTTTATGTTTACCCTAAGACAGTTGCACATAACAATCACTTGTGGCATTTGAAAAAAAAACAGCAATAAAACACTGATTTTGGGTCCCCAATCTAGACCAATTAAATCAGTATCTTTGGAGGTGGGATCCTTACACTGGTATTTTTAAAAGCACCCAGATGATTCTAATGTACGGTAAAGGTGAAAAATACTGTATACTGTTAAGTTTTAAAGTTTTATGGGGTTCATGATCTACTGGGTCTCCCAGTGCCCATCCAAACAGGCATTTGCCAGCATGAACAAAAAGCCATCCTGAAGATTCCTGGCTGTAGAGCTGCCTCACAATACAGTCGTCTGTCAAACTTCTCTGAGTTCTACTCTTAAGATGCAATGCATTATAGATTTGAATATCTTGAGGATCTTCTCAGATCTCTACCTCCATTTAGGAACTTTAAATAATTTTAGAACCCAAATAATGCCACAATTCCCTACTGTTTTACTGGGAAAGGAATGGAATTCACATTTATTAAACATTTACTATGAACCAGGCCCTGGGCTCTGTGCTTTCACGTATCCCATTCCATTGACTCCTACAAAACACCCTGCAACGTAACAATTATTACTTCCATTTCCCACTGGAGAAAACTGAGATGCTGAGTAAGTTACCAAAAGATAAATAGATATTAAATGGAAGAGAGGGAATTCTAACTCAGATCTCTCTGGTTTCAGTGGTGTCTTTTACCACCTTACATTAAATTTGCTGGGATTTCCTGTTTTCAAGATGAATTTTCACCAAGTTAAACAATTCAACATGATCGTTGTAGGCCTCTTTTTCCTATTTTTCTTCTTTATATTCTTCCAATATTTAATTATATATCTACATGTACATTGCATTCTATCAGATATTGCATTTAATGATTAACTGTATTTTCACCTTAAAAATATCTAAAACAGACAGTATTTTGGTAGCATAAAAAAGGCAGCCAATGATAGCCAAAAGAGGCAGTCTCTATAGCTAGCTTATAAAAAAGAATTCTACCTTTAATAAATAATGGCATTCTAGAGTTGATCAAATATGATATATCCATGAGCCACAAAATTATCTTGGAAAAGTTTGCATATTTAATAATAATTTTGTTTTCATATGTTTTCAGTGCTAATACACAAAACATGACTTAAGAATACATCATAAGAATTTATTCCCTTTAAAAAAAGAATTGTACATTTTATATGTCTTACAGGCACTTGAATCACTGGAGTCAAAGAGTTGTTAAATGAGAATCTAAAACACAATGAATCATAGTTGGCATTGTTCCATCTTAGTGAGACTGTAGTTGATTTTAGTTTTCATTATATGTATTTTTATGTTGTCAAGTTTTTCTGCAATGTGCATTTCATACTTTGAATATTCAGAAAAATAGGTATTAAACTTTATTTATTTTAAATTGAACTATAGTTGATTTACAATATTATATTAGTTTCAGGTGTACAACCCAGTGATTCAATATTTTTGTAGACTATACTCCATTCAAAGTTACGGCTGTATTTTAAATAATGGCCATATTCCCTGTACTGTACAATATATCCTTGTTGCTTATTTATTTTATACATAGTAGTGTCACTTAATCCCATACTCTTATTTTGCCCCTCCCTTTTCCTTTCCCCACTGGTAACCACTAGTTTATTCTCTGAATCTGTGATTCTCTTTCTGTTTCATTATATACATTCTTTTATTTTTTTTAGATTCCACATATAAGAGATAACAGAGTGATAACATAGATAACATCTTTCTCTGTCTGACTTATTTCACTAAGCATAATACTTTTTAAAAGGCAGTCTCACACACAAACAACTAACATCTCCAACTATCCTCCTGACACCATAGTTTGGGAAACAGGCAGAGGCTAACCAGACCACAGAGGAGTTGTCATTTGGTCATAATTTACCATCCCACCTTTGTAGCAGTCTTCAGTCCCCTTCTTACTTTTCTTTTTTCCCAACCCAATCACCAGATTTACCCTCTTGCCAACCCTTTTAGCTACTGGGAGGTGACTGTTTCTCCAACATCTGTGCTATAAATACTCTTCATTCCAGTCTGCTGCAGATGTGTCCCTCCACCACTCACTGCGCTGGCAATTACCATCTTCCACCAGATTCCACAAAGCCTCCTCCCATCCAATCCCTCTTCTTCTTCACAGTTTATCTATCCTCTAAATTCTCCAGGAGAAGAAAACCATCAGAGCCCATACAACTGATCATGGTACCCCTTAGTTCTTCAAGACCAAGTTGGAGATAGGAAGAGAAGGGAAACAGTCTGAGAGCTCAGGCTTCTCTACTTACATCTGTGTTCCAGGCCCACAAAAATGAGACAGGATGGAGTTACCAGCCAGAAAGGACTCTCTGCAGTCCCCCCATGCCCTGCTACTGTCTCAGGATTTCGTGACTTTGTACATTAGTCCAATATTCCTGAAATGTCCTCCTTCCCTTTGCTCCCTTTTCCCCAGCTCCTGCAATCTGAACCTTTTCATACTTAAAGACTTGATCTGAACTACTTATACTGTCACTTTATAAACATCTAAATATAGAATATTCACTAGAGTCTGCAACTGCTAAAACTTCAAAAACTGTAAAGCTGATTTAATTTTATTATTAAAATTAGTGTTAAAATAAGTAACTCTATTCAAACAAAATATTAAATAAAAGCATGAACTTTACATGTGATGACATTTAATGTGAGTAATAATATTTTAAATTCCATTTTAAGCATCACATAAAAATCTTAAATATACTTTCCAGCATTTTAATATACATTGTTAACAGCCAAATCTAAATCTATTCTTGAATTTACTATGTAAAGTTTCATTTTTTATCATGACTACTTATAAACTTAAACTCTTTCCCACCAAGTAACATTCCAAATGAATAGATATAAATTTTGCTAGTTTTGCAATGTTACATTTATAAATTTAGTCTCTAATCACTCACTATGCTCCCTAAATTCCTCTCATTCCATTAACTGGATGGTCCATGACTGAGGAAAAAGGCAGCAACAACCAGAAACACACAGAGATGTTAAAAATAGCATTCAGGGAAATAAATATTAGTTTTACCCTCTGTATTATTACAAGGGGAAAAAAAAAGTTGCTGCTTTTTTTCCTGGCAGTAAGAGGAAATATAGACCCAAATAAATAAAAAAACAAAAAAATGTCAGTATAAACATATGGATAATAAATCAAGTGATTTTAAAATTTTGCAAATATTAAAATCCTCATTCACTATGCAAGCAGTATTTAAAATTACACTGCTGCTTCATTTATGTGCAGCATAACTTATTTCCTGCTGTTCTAAATCAAGTTAGTCAGATTATTCTCGAGCATAAATTACATTTAGGGAATAATTTAGGTACTTTGGGACATACTTTAACACTTTCAGGCCATTAAGGAGATGCTCAATTCCATGAAATATATTTAAATAAATAACACCCTAGTAGCCTTCTGACATATCCATTGTGGCTTTATACTTAAGGTCTGCAAACTCAGCACTGGGCTGCTGAGTATTTCCTTCTACCTATTTCATCTTTGATTAGGTGAGTGGGAGGGCTCTTGGCGAAAGTCTCATGGTCCAAACTATAGCAGCTGATAAATAAAACTTAAATTAGTCATTTGCCTCAAATCATAGTACCTAACTCACCTACCCACACCCGCACTCCCCGATCCCTGTTTCCCCAGTAATCAAATTATTTAATAAAACCTAAGTATACTAGCAGTACTGAAATATTTCCTACAGAACGTGGCTCACTCTGGGGAACTCTTCCATGGCTTCAACTTTCCTCACCCCTCTCATACCCCTTTTAAATCTTACCCCTAACATTTCTAGACAAAAGTCAGTTCTCTCATGCCTAATTTATATACTGAGCCTAGATCCATGCATGTATAATTAGACTCCATTCCAGTTGGCTGTCTCACTGCAACCACTCACTGGACACAGGCTTATACCCGAACCCATGACCTTGCCTCCTCACACAGGTAGAGCACAGTGGTCAGACTGCCTAGGGTGGAATCATGGCTCCACCATCTACTTTGTGGCCTTGGGCAAGTAAGTGACCTCTCTGGAAAGTTATTATAAAAGTAGTACCTCCCTCCTAAGGCTAATTTTGAGGGTTACATATATGAATGTATTTAAATTTCTTAGAACAGTAATTGGTAGGGTTCAACAAATATGAGTAGTAGTTTTTGTTATTATTATTCTGTCTATATTTGCTTAGGTTTTCAAATGCAACTCAAACCACCAGTATAGAATCCAAGCCATGTCATTGTCTCTCTGGTGGGGAATCAGATGTATAAGAAACAAGTTCATTTTCAGGATTGAAATTAATTAAATACATGATGGAATTAGCTTGTTTACAGAAGCTGAATCACTACTCCAGCATAGAATCCATGGTTGACCATGCCTGGCTCTAACCACCCTATATATATATTTGTTTTTTAAACACCTCTTATTGTGAAATATAACTGATAAACAAAAGAATCTATACAATACCATGTTACCATAACCCAAGACAAAATTTTTTTTTAAAATCTCCAGCAGTCAGAAATCCCTCTTGAACCCCCTCCCAATCATTATCCCCTCTTTCTCCCACAATATAACCTCCATCCTTTCGTGGTAATCATTTCCTTAGAAGTTTGTAATTTAAATACGCATTTCTAATAGTAGAGTTTGGCTGTTGTATGTTTTTGAACTTCTTATATATGGAACCATATAATATGTATTTTTTGGTAAGATGGTTCATTTGCTCAATACTATACATTTAAGATTAATCCAGGGGAAGATGGCGGAAGAGTAAGACGCGGAGATCATCTTCCTCCCCACAGATACACCAGAAATACATCTACACGTGGAACAACTCCTACAGAACACCTACTGAACGCTGGCAGAAGACCTCAGACCTCCCAAAAGGCAAGAAACACCCCCACGTACCTGGGTAGGGCAAAAGAATAAACAGAGACAAAACGATAGGGACGGGACCCGCACCAGTGGGAGGGAGCTGTGAAGGAGGAAAGCTTTCCACACACTAGGAAGCCCCTTCGCAGGCGGAGACTGCGGGTGGCGCAGGGGGAAAGCTTTGGAGCCGCGGAGGAGAGCACAGCAACAGGGGTGCGGAGGGCAAAGCTGAGAGATTCCCGCACAGAGGATCAAGGCCGACCGGCACTCACCAGCCCGAGAAGCTTGTCTGCTCACCCCCCGGGGTGGGCGGGGCTGGGAGTTGAGGCTCCGGCTTCCTTCAGAGCGCCAGGAGAGGGCTGGGGTTGGCAGCGTGAACACAGCCTGCAGGGGGTTAGTGCGCCACGGCTAGCCGGGAGGGAGTCCAGGTAAAAGTCTGGACCTTCCGAAGAGGCAAGAGACTTTTTCTTCCCTCTTGGTTTCCTGGTGCGTGAGGAAAGGGGATTAAGAGCGCTGCTTAAAGGAGCTCCAGAGAGGGGGGCGAGCCGCGGCTAAAAGCGCAGACCCCAGAGACGGGCATGAGACGCTAAGGCTGCTGCTGCTGCTGCCACCAAGAAGCCGGTGTGTAAGCACAGGTTACAATCCACACCCCGCTTCCGGGGAGCCTCTGCAGTCCGCCACTGCCAGGGTCCCGGGCTCCAGGGACAACTACCCTGGGAGAACGCGCACCGCGCGCCTCAGGCTGGTGCAACGTCACGCCGGCCTCTGCCGCCGCAGGCTCGCCCCTCACGCCGTGCCCCTCCCTTCCCCCGGCCTGAGTGAGCCAGAGCCCCCGAATCATCTGCTCCTTTAACGCCGTCCTGTCTGAGCGAAGAACAGACGCCCTCCAGGGACCTACACACAGAGGCGGGGCCAAATCCAAAGCTGAGCCCCTGGGAGCTGTGAGAACAAAGAAGATAAAGGGAAATCTCTCCCAGCAGCCTCAGAAGCAGCGGATTAAAGCTCCACAATCAACTTGATGTACCCTGCATCTGTGGAATACATGAATAGACAACGAATCATCCCAAATTGAGGAGGTGGACTTTGACAGCAAGATTTATGATTTTTTTCCCCTTTTCCTCTTTTTGTGAGTGTGTATGTGTATGCTTCTGTGTGAGATTATGTCTATATAGCTTTGCTTCCACCATTTGTCCTACGGTTCTATCCGTCCGTTTTTTTTCTTAATAATTATTTTTTTTATTTTAATAACTTTATTATATTTAATCTTACTTTATTTTACTTTATCTTCTTTATTTCTTTTTTTCCTTCCTTCCCTCCTCCCTTCCTTCCTTCCTCACTCCCTCCCTCCCTCCTTTCTTTCTTTCTTTCTACTCCTACTAATTCTTTCTTTCTACTTTTTCTCCCTTTTCTTCTGAGCCCTGTGGATGAAAGGCTCTTGGTGCTGCAGTCAGGAGTCAGTGCTGTGCTTCTGAGGTGGGAGAGCCAACTTCAGGACACTGGTCCACAAGAGACCTCCCAGCTCCACATAATATCAAAGGGCGAAAATCTCCCAGAGATCTCCATCACAACACCAGCACCCAGCTTCACTCAACGACCAGCAAGCTACAGTGCTGGACATCCTATGCCAAACAACTAGTAAGACAGGAACACAACCCACCCATCAGCAGAGAGGCTGCCTAAAATCATAATAAGGCCACAGACACCCCAAAACACACCACAAGACATGGACCTGCCCACCAGAAAGACAAAATCCAGCCTCATCCACCAAAACACAGGCACTTGTCCCCTCCACCAGGAAGCCTACACAACCCACTGAACCAGCCTTAGCCACTGGGGACAGACACCAAAAACAATGGGAACTACGAACCTGCAGCCTTCAAAAAGGAGACCCCAAACACAGTTAGATAAGCAAAATGAGAAGACAGAAAAACACACAGCAGATGAAGGAGCAAGATAAAAACCCACCAGACCTAACAAATGAAGAGGAAATAGGCAGTCTACCTGAAAAAGAATTCAGAATAATGATAGTAAAGATGATCCAAAATCTTGGAAATAGAATGGAGAATATACAAGAAACGTTTAACAAGGACCTGGAAGAAGTAAAGATGAAACAAACAATGATGAACAACACAATAAATGAAATTAAAAATACTCTAGATGGGATCAATAGCAGAATAACTGAGGCAGAAGAACGGATAAGTGACCTGGAAGATAAAATAGTGGAAATAATTACTGCAGAGCAGAAGAAAGAAAAAAGAATGAAAAGAACTGAGGACAGTCTCAGAGACCTCTGGGACAACATTAAACGCACCAACATTCGAATTATAGGGGTTCCAGAAGAAGAAGAGAAAAAGAAAGGGACTGAGAAAATATTTGAAGAGATTATAGTTGAAAACTTCCCTAATATGGGAAAGGAAATAACTTAATCAAGTCCAGGAAGCACAGACAGTCCCATACAGGATAAATCCAAGGAGAAACATGCCAAGACACATATTAATCAAAATGTCAAAAATTAAATACAAAGAAAACATATTAAAAACAGCAAGGGAAAAACAACAAATAACACACAAGGGAATCCCCATAAGGTTAACAGCTGATCTTTCAGCAGAAACTCTGCAAGCCAGAAAGGCATGGCAGGACATATTTAAAGTGACGAAGGAGAATAACCTGCAACCAAGATTACTCTACCCAACAAGGATCTCATTCACATTTGATGGAGAAATCAAAATCTTTACAGACAAGCAAAAGCTGAGAGAGTTCAGCACCACCAAACTAGCTTTACAACAACTGCTAAAGGAATTTCTCTAGGCAAGAAAAACAAGAGAAGGAAAAGACCTACAATAACGAACCCAAAACAATTAAGAAAATGGGAATAGGAACATACATATCGATAATTACCTTAAATGTAAATGGACTAAATGCTCCCACCAAAAGACACAGATTGGCTGAATGGATACAAAAACAAGACTCATATATTTGCTGTCTACAAGAGACCCACTTCAGACCTAGAGACACATACGGACTGAAAGTAAGGGGATGGAAAAATATATTTCATGCAAATGGAATCCAAAAGAAAGCTGGAGTACCAATTCTCATATCAGACAATATAGACTTTAAAATAAATACTATTATAAGAGAGAAAGGAGGACAGTACATAATGATCAAGGGATCGACCCAGAAGAAGATATAACAATTGTAAATATTTATGCACCCAACATAGGAGCACCTCAATACATAAAGTAAATACTAACAGCCATAAAAGGGGAAATCGACAGTAACACATTCATAGTAGGGGACTTTAAAACCCCACTTTCACCAATGGACAGATCATCCAAAATGAAAATAAATAAGGAAACACAAGCTTTAAATGATACATTAAACAAGATGGACTTGATATTTATAGGACATTCCATCCAAAAACAACAGAATACATATTTTTCTCAAGTGCTCATGGAACATTCTCCAGGATAGATCATATCTTGGGTCACAGGTCAAGCCTTGGTAAATTTAAGAAAATTGAAATTGTTTCAAGTATCTTTTCTGACCACAACTTAATGAGAGTATCAATTACAGGAAAAGATCTGTAGAAAATACAAACACATGGAGGCTAAACAATACACTACTTAATAACAAAATGATCATGGAAGAAATCAAAGAGGAAATTAAAAAATATCTAGAAACAAATGACAATGGAGACACGACGACTCAAAATCTATGGGATGCAGCAAAAGCAGTTCTAAGAGGGAAGTTTATAGTAATGCAGTCCTACCTTAAGAAACAGGAAACATCTCGAATAAACAACCTAACCTGGCACCTAAAGCAATAAGAGAAAGAAGAACAAAAAAACCCCAAAGTTAGCAGAAGGAAAGAAATTATAAAAATCAGATCAGAAATAAATGAAAAAGAAATGAAGGAAACGATAGCAAAGGTCAATAAAACTAAAAGCTGGTTCTTTGAGGAGATAAACAAAATTGATAAACCATTAGCCAGACTCATCAAGAAAAAAAAGGGAGAAGACTCAAATCAATAGAATTAGAAATGAAAAAGGAGAAGTAACAACTGACACTGCAGAAATACAAAAGATCATGAGAGATTACTACAAGCAACTCTATGCCAATAAAATGGACAACCTGGAAGAAATGGAAAAATTCTTAGAAATGCATAACCTACCAAGACTGAATCAGGAAGAAACAGAAAATATGAACAGACCAATCACAAGCACTGAAATGGAAACTGTGATTAAAAATCTTCCAACAAACAAAAGCCCAGGACCAGATGGCTTCACAGGCGAATTCTATCAAACATTTAGCGAAGAGCTAACACCTATCTTTCTCAAACTCTACCAAAATATAGCAGAGGGAGGAACACTCCCAAACTCATTCTACGAAGCCACCATCACCTTGATACCAAAACCAGACAAGGATGTCACAAAGAAAGAAAACTACAGGCCAATATCACTGATGAACATAGATGCAAAAATCCTCAACAAAATACTAGCAAACAACCCAACAGCACATTAAAAGGATCATACACCATGATCAAGTGGGGTTTATTCCAGGAATGCAAGGATTCTTCAATATACACAAATCAATCAATGTGATAAACCATATTAACAAAGTGAAGGAGAAAAACCATATGATCATCTCAATAGATGCAGAGAAAGCTTTCGACAAAATTCAACACCCATTTATGATAAAAACCCTCCAGAAAGTACGCATAGAGGGAACTTTCCCCAACATAATAAAGGCCATATATGACAAACCCACAGCCAACACCGTCCTCAATGGTGAAAAACTGAAAGCATTTACACTAAGATCAGGAACAAGACAAGGATGCCCACTCTCACCACTCTTAGTCAACATAGTTTTGGAAGTTTTAGCCACAGCAATCAGAGAAGAAAAGGAAAGAAAAGGAATCCAAATCGGAAAAGAAGAAGAAAAGCTGTCACTGTTTGCAGATGACATGATACTATACACAGAGAATCCTAAAGATGCTACCAGAAAACTACTAGAGCTAATCAATGAATTTGGTAAAGTAGCAGGATACAAAATTAATGCACAGAAATCTCTGGCATTCCTATACACTAATGATGAAAAATCTGAAAGTGAAATCAAGAAAACACTCCCATTTACCACTGCAACAAAAAGATTAAAATATCTAGGAATAAACCTACCTAAGGAGACAAAAGACCTGTATGCAGAAAATTATAAGACACCGATGAAAGAAATTAAAGATGATACAAACAGATGGAGAGATATACCACGTTCTTGGATTGGAAGAATCAACATTGTGAAAATGATTCTACTACCCAAAGCAATCTACAGATTCAATGCAATCCCTATCAAACTACCACTGGCATTTTTCAGAGAACTAGAACAAAAAATTTCACAATTTGTATGGAAACACAAAATACCCCGAATAGCTAAAGCAATCTTGAGAACGAAAAATGGAGCTGGAGGAATCAGGCTCCCTGACTTCAGACTATACTACAAATCTACAGTAATCAAGACAGTATGGTACTGTCACAAAAACAGAAATATAGATCAATGGAACAGCATAGAAAGCCCAGAGATAAACCCACGCACATATGGTCACCTTATCTTTGATAAAGGAGGCAGGAATGTACAGTGGAGAAAGGACAGCCTCTTCAATAAGTGGTGCTGGGAAAACTGGACAGGTACATATAAAAGTATGAGATTAGATCACTCCCTAACACCATACACAAAAATAAGCTCAAAATGGATTAAAGACCTAAATGTAAGGCCAGAAACTATCAAACTCTTAGAGGAAAACATAGGCACAACAGTCTGTGACATAAATCACAGCAAGATCCTTTCTGACCCACCTCCCAGAGAAATGGAAATAAAAACAAAAATAAACAAATGGGACCTAATGAAACTTCAAAGCTTTTGCACAACAAAGGAAACCATAAACAAGACCAAAAGACAGCCCTCAGAATGGGAGAAAATATTTGCAAATGAAGCACCTGACAAAGGATAAATCTCCAAAATATACAAGCAGTTCATGCGGCTCAATATCAAAACAAAAACAAACAACCCAATCCAAAAATGGGCAGAAGACCTAAATAGAAATTTCTCCAAAGAAGATATACAGACTGCCAACAAAGACATGAAAGAATTCTCAACTTCACTGATCATTAGAGAAATGCAAATCAAAACTACAATGAGGTATCACCTCACACCAGTCAGAATGGCCATCATCAAAAAATCTAGAAACAATAAATGCTGGAGAGGGTGTGGAGAAAAGGGAACACTCTTGCACTGTTGGTGGGAATGTAAATTGATACAGCCACTGTGGAGAACAGTATGGAGGTTCCTTAAAAAACTACAAATAGAAGTACCATATGACCCAGCAATCCCACTACTGGGCATATACCCTGAAAAAACCGAAATTCAAAAAGAGTCATGTACCAAAATGTTCATTGCAGCTCTATTTACAATAGCCCAGAGATGGAAACAACCATCACTGGATGACTGGATAAAGAAGATGTGGCACATATACAGAATGGAATATTACTCAGCCATAAAAAGAAACAAAATTGAGCTATTTGTAATGAGGTGGATAGACCTAGAGTCTGTCATACAGAGTGAAGTAAGTCAGAAAGAGAAAGACAAATACCATATGCTAACACATATATATGGAGTTTAAGAGAAAAAAATGTCATGAAGAACCTAGGGGTAAGACAGGAATAAAGACACAGACCTACTAGAGAATGGACTTAAGGATATGGGGAGGGGGAAGGGTAAGCTGTGACAGAGCGCGAGAGAGGCATGGACATATATACACTACCAAACGTAAGGTAGATAGCTAGTGGGAAGCAGCCGCATAGCACAGGGAGATCAGCTTGGTGCTCTGTGACCGCCTGGAGGGGTGGGATAGGGAGGGTGGGAAGGAGGGAGACGTAAGAGGGAAGAGATATGGGAACATATGTATATGTATAACTGATTCACTTTGTTATAAAGCAGAAACTAACACACCATTGTAAAGCAATTATACTCCAATGAAGATGTAAAAAAAAAAGATTAATCCATATTTTTGCTTATACATTGCTGTATAATATTCCATAGTATGATTTTCTTTTTAAACTGTTAATAAATATCTAGGTTGTTTCTAGTTTGGGGCTACTATGATGCTGCTATAGGCATTCCTGTACCTGTCTCCTGGAATGTGTACACAAGTATTTCTGTAGAGTATATACCTAGGAGTGAAACTGATGGACCATCAGTCATGCATGCACATCTCTAATATTACCAATTAATGCCAAATCATTTTTACCCCTAGTTGTAGTACTGAATGAAAGTTTATACTCTTTTTACAATTTATAATTTTTTACAATTTTTTTACAATCTTTTTACAATTTATAAATTTACAATTTATAGTCCATGTAGCAGTGTATGAGAATTCCAGTTGTTCCATATTCTCACCATCATGTGGTACTATCAGACTTTTAAATTTCAACTATTCTGGGTGGTATATAGTGATATGTTATTTTAGTTTTAATTTGCAAGTTCCTGACTACTAATGGGGCTGACAAAATCTTTCCATGTTTATTGGCCATTTGTATTTCTTATTTTGTGAAGATGACAAAAGTCTTGGTGTTATTGTGAAACATAAAACACAGTTGTTATTTACTACAAAGTGATAATTCTATGAATACCATCCAGATCAAATAGAAAACACTGTCAGCAGCCCAGAAGCCCTCTTTGTGCCCCTTTTCACATTTCAAGAACTTCTCCCAATTTTCTACCAGATAGTCTGCTCTTAAAGATTTACAGGAATTCTTCATGATTATGGATATACACATTATATTATTTATATGTGTGTTCCAAATATTTTATCCCACTCTGTGACTTTCATTTTCACTCTCTCAATGTCATCTTTTGATGTACAGAAGTTATTAACATACAATATAGTCCAGTTTATTATTTTATGATTAGTGCTTTATACATCTCTTTAAGAAATCTTCCACTACCCAATATTCATTTACAAATACGCCTTTACTTTGCTATAAAAGTTTTATTAGTTTGCTTTTTCCCATTCATATCTATAATCCTCCAGTATTATATTTTTGTGTATAGTGTGAAATAGAATGTATATATATTTTTTTCGCAGCAAGACATTCTGTTTTAATTTTTAAGGCAAGGCATACAAACAGAACAAAATAATGCTGTACAGTGGAAAAATAAAAGTGTGTGCTGTGAAAAAAAGGCCTCTGTCCCACTTCAGACACCCCCCAACTCTGCTAGTTATTCTCTCATTGTAACTAAGACTTTTATAATTTGAAATATTTATAGAGCTGGGCAAATAAACAAATACAGTGTTTTAAAGTGAGCTTTCTCATTCAGTTTTATTGTTTTCAATATAGCCATTGCTAGCCTTTTTACAGCTCTGGATTGACATTTTATTTTGTAACACCCAGCTTATTTCATCTTTATTCTTCTCTAGGTTGTGAGTCTGATTCTCAGGCTTCACCAGTTTGGAGTGGTTCTTTGATTTTGTTTCTCACAGTGGTTATAATACTGGAGTTTAGGAACTCATTCTCAGGCCTCTATTCCCTCTCTGCACTGCTAAATTCTACACATTTTGTTTCCCCTGTATCTCATAAATTTCCATTTATTGCCACATGAACAAACAGAAAAGAGAGACCTTATTTGAACTGTATTACAGACTTACAGACATCAACACTTAATGTGACCCCTTTCCAATTACAGGGGTCTCTTTTGCCATATTTAAAGAAGACAGGGATATTTTCCCTCAAAAAACAAAACAAAACAAAAAAACCTAGTTCACCTAGTTATTACAGGTGAAGCTTTTGGGTTTGGATTTCCTTTCTGGACATTTCCCTATACAATCTCATTCACTCTTAAAGGTTCAAGTAACATCTACAGCAGGGGTTAGCAAACTGTATCTATAAAGTGCTTGAAAAAAAATATTTTAGGCCTTTTTGGCCATGCAATCTTTGTAACAGCTACTCAGCTTTGCCATTGTAGCTCAACATCAGCCACTGACTCAATAAAAGCAAATGGGTTTGGCTAGATCCCAATAAAACTCTATTTACAAAAACAGGTGTTGGGCCAGATTGGGCCCACGGGCTGTACTTTACCTACCCATCATCTATAAAATGATTACCACATAGCCCCAGGTTCTAGCCCTCACCTGAGCTCTATATCTAGCTGTTTTTTGTACTATCCTCACCAGAACATTCTATGTGAACCTCAAACATGACATGTTTACAATTCCTTATTTTCTCCTCTAAGTCTTATAATTTTAGTTAAGGATTTCCAAGCTCGAAATCTTGAGGTCATTCTTTACTCCTCCCTTTCTTTCTCACCATGCTTGCCTCTATATCTATCTCATCAATTCTAAACCAGAAATGAGTCTTCAATTTGGCTTCTTCCCTCCAGCCCCACTTCCATAGCCTTTCTTGAAATCCCCTAATAACTTTTTTTCCTCGCAATATCCTAACTAATTTCTCCCTATAGTCAGTTTCTGACCACTCTCTAACCTATGTCTACACTGCCATCCCTTCTTCCTCTTTGGTTCCAACATGGACGTTCACAGACATTCACATAGCCCACAATGTATATATTATACTTTCAAACACCGAATATCTCAAAAACTTCCACAACAATCCACCCCCCCTTTTACTCTGGGCCTTTTGCTATATCTTAGAATGCCACACCTTTGCAATGTCACTTTATTCTGTGAGGCCTGTCTCCCTTGAAATTAGTTACTTCCTCAGGCAAACTCCCCTCACTGTGCAAAAACCTCTATTAACATAATACTTCATGTTCTAACTATGTATTTACAGAGCTGTCTTTCCCAGCAGACTACGACCTTTTAGAGAAAGGAATACACCTCATTCACCTTTGAATTCCTAGTACTAAGCAAAGTTCCTGGCACAGGATAAGTGTTTAATACATTTTTTAAATGAATGAATGAATGAATGAATGAATAAAAGAGTTCATGAGTAATTTCCATGGGCTCCTTATATGTTCCATTTAGGAGCCATGAAGGCTTAGGTATATCACTTTACCTCTTTTAATCCAGGTGTCTCATAAATAAAGCCAGGATAATACTGCCTACATTACACAGCACTTTGATGAGGATGAATGTATGCTGTAAGCTATAGACAGCAATAACATTTTAGTGCTATTGTTCTTAATAAAAACCTTTAGTAATCTGCACATTTTATAACACTGACACAGAATTTAGAATTTAAAAATATCTTAGCCTATATCAGAAATCATTTTCCAAATAGGTAAATATGTTTTCAGTGAATTGTGGATCTTAATAATAGAAAATAACATTTAAATATAAATAATTTAGCTCAACACCATCCTAAAAAAATAATAGTTTATACAAACTTGCCGACATCTAATTTAAGTATGAGGATGAATACTTACTTACGAACTATGACTCTTTAATGGGAATGTTCCAAATAAAATAATATTGATAAAATTCACCTTACATCAAAGAACTCAATAGTGTTACCTTAAAAATAATGATAAAGTTAGATCAATGCTGACGACATTATTTGTAAAGGCTCACAAACACTTTACACCTAAAAATATTTAAAGAAATATTAAAAGTCTTTAGACTTCTAAAGTGTTGTTTTTTTTAAAAAATTTGCTGGTCTCTAATTGGGCACACATATCTGGATAGGATCTAAAATCGGTATTGTAGTAGTTTCTTTTTCCTACAATTAGGCAGATTTGTGGAAAAGGAAGTTAAAATAGAATAGTCTCATGGAAAACCTTGAGTCATCTTAAATACGGACTTTTTGAATTGTAAGTACACACAATATCACACACACACACACACACACACACACACACACACACACACACATATATGTATGTATGTACACCAAAATCAAGAACTTGACCTAAGTGGATATTAGGAGTTTGGGGGACCTTGATTAAGCATATTATTTTGGCTTAGGAAGAGACACCCTAAACATCCCTGAGATAAATTTAGAAGTACCCAAATAGGTAGGGGTCCATATCATCATCTACATTTGATATCTGATTGCTTAATTAGCTAATTATAAAAAGAAAAGGATTTCTCAGGGTATATGCCCAGTAGTGGGATTGCTGGGTTGTCTGGTAGTTCTATTTTTAGTTTTTTAAGGAACCTCCATATTGTTCTCCATAGTGGCTGTATCAATTTACATTCCCACCAACAGTGCAAGAGTGTTCCCTTTTCTCCATACCCTCTCCAGCATTTATTGTTTCTAGATTTTTTGATGATGGCCATTCTGACTGGTGTGAGGTGATACCTCATTGTAGTTTTGATTTGCATTTCTCTAATGATTAGTGATGTTGAGCATCCTTTCATGTGTTTGTTGGCAATCTGTATATCTTCTTTGGAGAAATGTCTATCTAGGTCTTCTGCCCATTTTTGGATTGGGTTGTTCGTTTTTTTGATATTGAGCTGCTTGTATATTTTGGAGATTAATCCTGTCAGTTTGCAAATATTTTCTCCCATTCGAGGGCTGTCTTTTCGTCTGGTTTATGGTTTCCTTTGCTGTGCAAAAGCTTTTAAGTTTCTTTAGTTCCCATTTGTTTATTTTTGTTTTTATCCCACTACGGGGCATATACCCTGAGAAAACCATAATTCAAAAAGAGTCATGTATCGCAATGTGCATTGCAGCACTGTGTACAACAGCCAGGACATGGAAGCAACCTAAGTGTCCATCGACAGATGAATGGATAAATAAAATGTGGCACATATATACAATGGAATATCACTCAGCCATAAAACGAAACGAAATTGAGTTATCTATAGTGAGGTGGATGGACCTAGAGCCTGTCCTACAGAGTGAAGTAAGTCAGAAAGAGAAAAACAAATACCAAATGCTAACACACATATATGGAATCTAAAAAAAAAAAAAAAAAAAAAAAAGAAAGAAATGGTTCTGAAGAAGCTAGAAGCAGGACAGGAATAAAGACGCAGATGTAGAAAAATGGACTTGAGGACACGGGGAGGGGGAAGGGTAAGCTGGGACGAAGTGAGAGTGTGGCGTGGACATACATGCACTACCAAATGTAAAATAGATAGCTAGTGGGAAGCAGCCGCATAGCACAGGGAGATCAGCTCCGTGCTTTGTGACCACCTAGAGGGGTGGGATAGGGAGGGTGGAAGGGAGACGCAGGAGGGAGGGGATATGGTGATATATGTATATGTATAGCTGATTCACTTTGTTATACAGCAGAAACTAACACACCATTGTAAAGCAATTATACGACAATAAAGACGTTAAAAAAAAGAAAAGTGTCTCTGATATTACTAATGTCTGTGGTGTTCTACAAATCTCCTTTGTCTTTCTCTTTTACAAACATCTTTGCTATAGTCCAAAGTCCCAGCAGGCCAATGACTGTGTAAAGGCTGCAGTATTTGACAGTTCTGTCATGTTGGAAAAATATTCAGGGTATGCTATTCCTGCACTGCTTGTGAAAAAAACAATGTAGGATTATGCTAATATTAAACTAAAAATTATGCAATTTCAAGGTCTTGATTTGGCACAATTAGCACCCTGTAAAAATATTCAAAGTAATAAAAATAGTTTGCTATTAGTGAGCTGCAATGTTACCTTTAACATTAGGATATTTTGGAAAAATTAAGTACAGAAACTGATTCAGCAGTCTAAATAAAATAATCTATATTTCTTAAAAAGTTTAAGATAAAATTCTTTTTGAGGACCTGATATATTCATGGATCTCCTTTACAAAATGTTAGCATTTAATTTAAATTTATACATCTTTAGAATATAGTCTCACATTTTGTATGAAGACATAATAGTTTCAATTTAACACAGGCCATAGCATGGACATATATACACTACCAAACATAAAATAGATAGCTAGTGGGAAGCAGCCACATAGCACAGGGAGATCAGCTCGGTGCTTTGTGACCCCCTAGAGGGGTGGGATAGGGAGGGTGGGAGGAAGATGCAAGAGGGAAGAGATATGGGGACATATGTATATGTATAGCTGATTCACTTTGCTATACAGCAGAAGCTAACACACCGTTGTAAAGCAATTATACCCCCAATAAAAATTAAAAAAAAAAAACAAAAAAAGCCCCAAACAAAATAAATAAAACAGGCCATAGGGGACTTCCCTGGTGGTCCAGTGGTTAAGACTCTGTGCTTCCACTGCACAGGGTGCAGGTTCAATCCCTGCTCAGGGAACTAAGATCCTGCATGCCCACATGGCGTGGCCAAAAATAAAATAATAATAATAATAAAACAGGCCATAAAACAAGGAAGCTGTGCAGCTTAAGAAGTCTGAAGACAGGTAAACATGGGTTTGATATTCTGCTTTATTGCTTAATAGTGCTTTGTAAACTTCAGCAGGTGATTTAATTTGCTAGTTTTATAATTCTCATTTGTGAAATAGGCATGATAATATCCACTTCACAAAACTGTTATGAGGATTAGGAATAATATAGTAAAGTTTGTTAAGCACATAGTAAGTGCTCACTCAATGTTGCCAATAACAATAAACATAATATCCAGATGTATACAAATATGAATATATAAATATTATATATAAATAGCCATGTGATATAAATGTAATTACCATGCTCATAAAATATTATTAAAATTTCAAATATATATATGATCATTTTCTTTTCAATATGTATCTATAAATGAAGAAAATATGTATGACTCCTGTACATTTCCTCATTCACACGCAAAAGGAGAATATCTTCAGGTAGATCTAGTATTCTTGTCGTGTAAGACTCAGACATTTCACTATGTGTAAAATGATTTTATTGCTCTTATAATTGAGCAAACCTAAACTACTATAGCAAATGGAGTCATCTGTCTTTCCTGGTTTCTTTCTAAATGAGGGAGGGACAGTGCCCTTGATTTGGCTACAAAATTAACGTCAATTGTTTTCTGCTAAGGGAGAATGAGAGGGGGGGAAGAAAGGTGAACATATTTTGATCTTCAGGGCAAATAATACATTTAGGTGTCATTATCTTCTCAAAAGTATTAAAACACAAATTCCAAACATGCAGGGTAAGATCAAAAAATAGAAAAGTATGACATTTTCCTTCTTAGGCTACCAAAATGTTCATTTCCTCCATAGGCTGTTACAGCAAATCAAAATATACCACTTGAGATCAGCTTATAAACGTGTCTCTTTTTTACATGGGCACTCATTTTTTTCAACCATTATTAAAAATAAAGATTAAGGTTACTGTGTATCTCAGAATATATTTGGCATGAGCGCACAATAACACAAATATAAAAACAAAATTGAAACAATTAACTTTTCACTTAGCTTGATTCTACATGGGCTTATACAGTTTCGCTGGGACTATTACCTTCCACAAGGCTGCTTTTCCTATTAAGGTAGTTATAATTAACAAGAGCCCCCACACACATAATGGTTACCATCTACCACATTAATGAACATATACAAGCTATGATTTTTCCTAATTTTACTACATTTCATTTTTTTAACATCTTTATTGGAGTATAATTGCTTTACAATGGTGTGTTAGCTTCTGCTGTATAACAAAGTGAATCAGCTATACATATACATATATCCCCGTATCTCCTCCCTCTTGCGTCTCCCTCCCACCCTCCCTAGTCCACCCCTCTAGGTGGTCACAAAGCACTGAGCTGATCCCCCTGTGCTATGCAGCTGCTTCCCACTAGCTATCTATTTTACATTTGGTAGTGTATATATGTCCATGCCACTCTCTCACTTCGTCCCAGCTTACCCTTCCCCCTCCCCGTGTCCTCAAGTCCATTCTCTATGTCTACATCTTTACCATATGTTAACACATATATATGGAATACATTCCATTTTATTAGAACCAATCTCAAAGTTTACGTAATTTAAAAAATTAATAGTGGCATTTATAATTGTCAGTTCATTCTAAAATAATTTTCCAGGGCTTCCCTGGTGGTGCAGTGGTTAAGAATCTGCCTGCCAATGGAGTGGACACGGGTTTGAGCCCTGGTCTAGGAAGATCCCACATGCTTCGGAGCAGCTAAGCCCGTGCGCCACAACTACTGAGCCTGCGCTCTAGAGCGCGTGAGCTACAAATATTGAAGCCCGCGCGCGCAGAGCTCGTGCTCAGCAACAAAAGAAGCCACCGCAATGAGAAGTCTGCACACTGCAATGAAGAGTAGCCCCCGCTCACCGCAACTAGAGAAAGTCCATGCACAGCAACTAAGACCCAACACAACCAAAAATAAATAAAATAAATTTATAAAAAAAAAATAATTTTCCAAACAAAGAAAAAAATTCCCATTTTACTACTGTAAGTTGGGCTTCAAACATGCAGAAATAGTACAATAGAAAAAGAACAAATTTAGAAGAGCCAAGTGCAGTTAACAGAGAATTAGTGTTAAAATTACACCAGACTAACATTTCAATTAGAAATAGCAAGGAGGAAATATCTAGGCTATCAGAGGTTGTAAGCAGTAAAGAAAATAAGAACCATGACCTATTTTGCTGGGAGTTGTATCCATAAGTCAAAGGGAAAGTGTCCAAAGGACTTTCTTATAAAGTTAGATAAGCAGTAATTAATTTCAAGGCAGATTTCTGGTTATGTATGTGTGTGTATATACATACGTATATAACATACATACATATATATATATATATATATTTTATATAGACAAACATATGACAAATAAATATGCCAGGAGTACCTTATTAGGAATATGACTGTGATGCTCATTTTAGTTGAGTCTGCTGATCCCCTGAACATGTGGTGGACTCCCCCACTCCTACTCCCTAGGATGGATGTCCTGTGGGAGCAGGCCAGTTCCAGCACAGCATCACACTTTTGCTTCAAATTCACTGAACTAAAATCTGACCCAACCCTAGCAAGTATAACTCAAGGAAACTTTCATCATATCTGACTTACTAAGTTATGAGTAAATATCATCATAAAAATCAAGCTCCTTTTGCTATTTCATATTCCACCTTATTAAAAGCACAAGTGTATGAGGAAAATATTCTTGGCATAAAACTACTATAGTCATTAAAGTTTTTCTTTCCTACACCTGAAGGCACATGTCTAAACCTGTAGGGGTTACTTTATTATTTAATTAGAGCAGATTCTTTTCTATCATTTTAGGTGTTTCATCTGAAGTTTGAATAACATCAGTATATGCTGTGCTCTCAAGCGAGTAAATATAGTTTGTGCAGAAAGAGGAAAGAGTAGAAGCAAATTTTTTTAAAAAAATTAATACGTGTAAAGAAACAACTCCTAAGAAATAAAATATCCATGTTCACAGCCCACAGCCCATAAATGCACATGATGTATAGTATTTGCCTGTTTTATTTAACCATTAATTCATTCATTTAATAAACATTTATTGAATGCTTAGTATTGGAGCTGTCAGAATGTTCAATTCAGGGGGTATTAAAGATGAAAAAAGATACTATTCCTGCCAATGAGAAACTCCCAGTTTAACGTGTGTATTAACTATTTTAATGAGGACATGTGCCAAAATTGTAACATATAAAGTACTTGCCCAGTGCACATCTTGCCTTTCCATTTCAAAGTACACTGGCTCAACTTTGAAATGCCAACACACTTCTCTGCCTGAGGACTCCCTCTGGCTGCAGAAGTCTGCTTTGCCTACTTATATGGCAAGACAAAACTGCTCAGGAATTAACACCCCTGGAAGCAGCTCCCCAACAATAATTGATGGAAATTGATGTATAAATACCCCCAGCTCATCTGGCACCCTCAAGTGGGATAACTCTGAGTTATATCTTTTACACTGCCTCTCAAAGTTTCCTCATGGGGATCAAGCTCCAGAAACGCAAAGTGTTAACTGAGTTGAAAACACACCTTTTACTGGCTTCCTTCCAGTTCCTATCTCACTTCTCTGAGATGTTCCCTGTACCTCCCAAATAACCTACTTGGACTGGAGTTCTTTCCTCAGCATCAGCTTTTGGGGGAATCCAAATGAAGACAAAAGACAATGCCAGCATAAAGGAGAATTCTATCCTAAAGGATTATGAGAGTAAAAGGGAGAAAGTTGTTAGGGGAGGCATCACAGTAGACTGGGGTCTAGAAGGGTAAGCAGAGGTATCTCAGAGAAAGAAGGAAGGGCATTATATGAAGCAGAGCCTGCATGTGTGAAGGCTTAGACTAGTGGTTCTAAAATTAACATCAACGGCCTAGAGGGCTTCTTAAAACACAGATTGCTGAGCCTTACCTTCAGAGTTTCTAATATCAAAGGCCTAAGAATTTTTATTTCTAACAAGTTCCCAGGTGATGCTGATGCTGCTAGTTTGGGAACCACTGGCATGAAGGGAATGGCCAAATGATAGGTGGGCAAGAGGGACTGGATTAAGATTATGAAGACTCATGAATGTACTGTGACCTAAACTTTTTTTTTTGGGGGGGGGTTCATTATGGCTAAAATTTTTATTGCAAAGAAAAGCATATGAAACAAAAGTACTAAATAATTGTAGATCTGTGTAATACAATAAATGACAAAATCCCTGGAGAGAGAACATACAGAATATTTTTTATATAGTTCCCGACAGGATTTCTCAGGCTATATTTTCTGCCCAAATTTTGCATATATGTAAAATATAATCCCCATTTCCCACTAACTCTATGACTACTAGTTTGGCAGCTTCATGTTTCTCACAGGCTATGGGCATGGGCCACAGCATAACTGGCTGGTCCAACAATCAGCCAGCAGGGCCAGCAGCACGGAAGACATACATGACCACAGGAAGCAGAAGGCATTAATTGTCTATAGCTGCCCTCCACTGTGAGAGAGCACTGCATTTTTTCCCTGAAAGAGAGGGTTAATTATGTTGGGTCAAGAAAAGAGATATGGGTTATTACTAGCTGTCTTTCTGTCTTAAACCCGTACAAATGGATCATAAACAGAATGAGACCATAGCAGAAGCTTGATTTCCAATCAGAGGTTTTGTTTGTTTGTTCCTTGGAAAAGGATTCCCTCCATCTACTTAATTAACACATCTATAACTTTACATATTTAATATATTTTATAGTGTTTTTTGGTGAGAACATTTAAATTTTACTCTCTTAGCAAATTTCAATCATACAATACGCTGTTATACATGTATAACATGTATACATGTATACATGTTATACATTAGATCCTCGGACCTTATTCATCTTACAGCTTAGGACGCG
Source organism: Lagenorhynchus albirostris (assembly GCF_949774975.1). NCBI lineage: Eukaryota > Metazoa > Chordata > Mammalia > Artiodactyla > Delphinidae > Lagenorhynchus > Lagenorhynchus albirostris. The sequence goes on along the minus strand of NC_083116.1, from coordinate 103,911,005 downwards.
CAGGCTCAGCGGCCATGGCTCACGGGCACAGCCGCTCCGCAGCATGTGGGATCCTCCCGGACCAGGACACGAACCCGTGTCCCCTGCATCGGCAGATGGAGTCTCAACCACTGCGCCACCAGGGAAGCCCGGAAATCACTTTTCAACACTCTGTTTCTATGACTTTGACTTTTTTTTTTTTAGATTATATATATAAGTGATACCATGCAGCATTTTTCTTTCTCTGTCTGGCTTATTTCACTTAGTATAACGACCTCAAGGTCTATCTATGTTGTCACAAATGGCAGTATTCCCTTTTTCTCATTGATGAATAATATTCTTCTCTCTCTCTGTGTGTGTGTGTGTGTGTGTGTGTGTGTGTGTGTGTGTGTGTGTGTATCACATCCTCTTTATCTATGCACCCACTGAGGGGCATTTAGGTTGTTTCCATATCTTGGCTATTGTAAATAATGCTGCAGTGGAACATAGGAGTACAGCTATGTCTCCGATATCCTGTTTTCATTTCTTTGGATTTATATCCTGAAGTTGGAATGGTGGATCATACAGTAGTTCTATTTTTTAACTTTTTGAGGAACCTCCATACTATTCTCCATAGTGTCTACACCAATTTACATTCTCACCAACACTGAACAAAGTTTCCCTTTTCTCCATATCCTAACACTTGTTATTGCTTGTCTTTTTGATGATGGTCATTCTAACAGGTGTGAGGTAATAGGTTATTATCATTTTGATGTGCATTTCCCTGATGATCAGTGATGTTGAACATCTTTTCATGTACATGTTGGCCATTTGTATGTCTGCTTTGGAAAAATGTCTATTCAGTTTCCCTGTCCACTTTTTAACTGGATTGTTTGCTTGCTATTGAGTTGTATAGGTTCTTTATATTTTTTGGATATTAACCCCTTATCAGTTATACAATTTGCAAATATTTTCTCCCATTCCATAGGTTACCTTTCTATTTTGTTGATGGTTTCCTTTGCTGTGCAGATGTTTTTTAGTTCATTGTAGTCTCATTTTTTAATTTTTGGTTTTGTCGCCTTTGTTTTTGGTGTCAAGTCCAAAAAATCATCACCAAATCAATTTCAAGGAGCTTATCCCTTATATTTTCTTCTAGAAGTTTTATGGTTTCAGGTCTTAAATATGTCTTTAATCCATTTTGAGTTGATTTTGGTGTATGGTGTAAGACAGAGGTCAGATTCATTCTTTTGCATGTGGCTGTCTAGTTTCCCAACACCATTTATGGAAGAGACTATCCTTTCCCCATAGTATATTCTTGGCTCTTTTGTAAAAAAATAATTGACTATATATGCATGGGTTTGTTTCTGGGCTCTCTAGTCTATTCCATTGATCTATGTGTCTGTTTTCATGCCAATACAATGCTGGTTTTGATTACTATTGCTTTGCTATATAGTTTGAAGTCAGGAAGTGTGATTCCTCCAGCTTTGCTTTTCTTTCTCAAGATTGCTTTGGCTATCTGGAGTATTTTGTGGCTGCATACAAATTTTGATTGTTCAATTTCTATGAAAAACTCCATTGGAATTTTGATAGTGGTTGCACTGAATCTATAGATTGCTTCAGGTAGTATGAACATTTTAACAATATTAATTCTTCCAATCCATGAGCACAGAACATTTTTCCATTTATTTGTGTCTTCCATTTTTTTCATCAATATCTTATGGTTTTCAGTGTACAGATCTTTCACTTCCTTGGTTAAACTTATTTCTAAGTATTTTATTCTTTTTGATGCAATTGTAAATGGGATTATTTTCTTAATTTCTCTTTCTGATAGTTCATTGTTCAGCTGACTTTTTTACACTGATTTTGTATCCTGCAACTATTCGGACTTTATTAGTTTTAACAGGCTTTGTGATGTCTTTAAAGTTATCTATATATAATATCATGCCATCTATAAATAGGGACAATTTTACTTCTTCCTTTTAGATTTGGATGCCTTTTTTTTTTCAAACATCTTTATTGGAGTAAAATTGCTTTACAATGGTGTGTTAGTTTCTGCTGTATAACAAAGTGAATCAGCTATACATATACATATATCCCCACATCTCCTCCTGCCAACCCTCCCTATCCCACCCCACTAGGTGGACAGAAAGCACCGAGCTGACCTCCCTGTGTTATGCGGCTGCTTCCCACTAGCTATCTATTTTACATTTGGTAGTGTATATATGTCCATGCCACTCTCTCAGTTTGTCCCACCTTCCCCTTCCCCCTCCCCATGTCCTCAAGTCCATTCTCTAAGTCTGTGTCTTTATTACTGTCTAGCCCCTAGGTTCATCAGAACCTTTTTTTTTTTTTTTAACATCCCATATATATGTGTTAGCATTTGGGATTTTTCTCTTTCTGAATTACTTCACTCTGTATGACAGACTCTAGGTCCAACCACCTCACTAAAATAACTCAATTTCGTTTCTTTTTATGGCTAATATTCCATTGTATATATGTGCCACATCTTCTTTATCCATTCATCCATTGATGAACACTTAGGTTGCTTCCATCTCCTGGCTATTATAAATAGTGCTGCAGTGAACACTGTGGTACATGACTCTTTTTGAGTACCACAGTGTTATGGTTTTCCCGGGGTATATGCCTAGTAGTGGGATTGCTGTGTCATATGGTAGTTCTATTTTTAGTTTTTTAAAGAACCTGCATACTGTTCTCCATAGTGGCTGTATCAATTTACATTCCCACGAACAGTGCAAGAGGGTTCCCTTTACTCCACATCCTCTCCAGCATTTATTTGTAGATTTTTTGATGATGGCCATTCTCACTGGTGTGAGGTGATACCTCACTGTAGTTTTGATTGGAATTTCTCTAATGATCAGTGATGTTGAGCATCCTTTCATGCGTTTGTTGGCAATGTGTATATCTTCTTTGGAGAAATGTCTATTTAGGTCTTCTGCCCATTTTTGGATTGGGTTGTTTGTTTTTTTTGATATTGAGCCACATGAGCTGCTTGTATATTTTGGAGATAAATCTTTTGTCAGTTGCTTCATTTGCAAATATTTTCTCCCATTCTGAGGGCTGTCTTTTGGTCTTGTCTATGGTTTCCTTTGTTGTGCAAACGCTTTTAAGTTTCATTAGGTCCCATTTGTTTATTTTTGGTTTTATTTCCATTTCTCTAGGAGATGGGTCAAAAAGGACCTTGCTGTGATTTATGTCATAGAGTGTTGTGCCTATGTTTTCCTCTAAGAGTTTGATAGCGTCTGGCCTTACATTTAGGTCTTTAATCTATTTGGAGTTTATTTTTCTGCATGGATTTAGGGAGTGTTCTAATTTCATTCTTTTACATGTAGCTGTCCAGTTTTCCCAGCACCACTTATTGAAGAGGCTGTCTTTTCTCCATTGTATATTCTTGCTTCCTTTATCAAAGATAAGGTGACCATATGTGTATGGGTTTATCTCTGGGCTTTCTATCCTTTGATCTGTATTTCTGTTTTTGTGCCAGTACCATACTGTCTTGATTACTGTAGCTTTGTAGTATAGTCTAAAGTCAGGAAGCCTGATTCCTCCAGCTCTGTTTTTCTTTCTCAAGATTACTTTGGGTGTTTGGGGTCTTTTGGGAGGCCTTTTATTTCTCTTTCTTGCCTAATGGCTCTGACTAGCACTTTCAGTACTATGTTGAATAAAAGTGGTGAGAGTAGGAATCCTCATCTTGCTCCTTATTTTAGAGGAAACACTTTTTGCTTTTCACAATTGAGTATGATGTTAGCTACGGGCTCGTCATACATACACTTTATTATGTTGAGGTATATTACCTCTATAACCATTGTCCATGAACGAACAATAAATTTTGTCAAATTATTTTTCTGCCTCTATTGAGATGATATTTTTATCCTTCACGTTGTTAAAGTGGTGTACACATGGATTGATTTGGTAGATATTGACTCATCCTTGTACCCCTGGAATAAATTCCATATGATCATGGCATATGACCCACTCAAGGTACTGTTGAATTTTGTTTGCTAATATTTTGTTGAAGATTTTTGCATCTATATTCATGAACGACATTGGCCTGTAATCTTCTTTTCTTGTCATGTCCTGGTCTGGTTTTGGTATCAATCTAATGCTGGTCTTGTAAAATGAGTTTGGAAGTGTTCCCTCCTGTTACACTTTTTGGAAGAGTTTGAAAAGGATTGGTATTGACTCTTTAAACTTTTAATGGAATTCACCAGTGAAGCCATCTGGTCATGAACTTTTGTTCTTTAGGAAGTATTTAATTACTGATTTAGTCTCCTTATTAGTAATTGGTCTGTTCAGATTTTCTATTCCTTCATGATTCAGTCTTGGTAGGTTGTATGCTTCTAGGAATTTATCCATTTCTCTAGGTTGTTCAATTTTTTGGCATATAATTGTTCTTAATAGTCTCTTATGATTATTTTTATATGGTGTTAGTTATAATGTCTCATGTTTCATCCCTAATTGCATTTATTTGAGTCCTCTTCCTTGTTTTTCTTAGCAAGTTCAGCTAAAGGTTTGTCTATCATGTTTATCTTTCAAAAAACTAGCTCTTAGTTTCATTGATCTTTTCTATTGTCTTTTTAGTCCCTCCTTCACATTATTTCCTTTCTTCTAATAAACTTGGGTTTAGTATGTTCTTCTTCTTCTTAGTTCTTTGAGGTGAAAAGTGAGGTTGTTTGAGATGTTTCTTTTTTCTTAACGTAGGCATTTATTGCTATAAACTTCCCTCTTAGAACTGCTTTTGCTGAATCCCATAAGTTTTGGTATGTTGCATTTCCATTTTCACTTGTTTCAAGATGTGCTTTGATTTCTCTTTCGATTTCTTCTTTGATCCATTAGTTACTTTCAGAAGCATGTTGTTTAATCGCCCTGTACTTGGGAATTTCCTAGTTTTCTTCTTATAACTGATTTCTAGTTTCATACCATTCTGGTTGGAAAAGAGGCTTTGAATTGTATGATTTCAATCTTCTTAAATTCATTAATATTTGTTTTGTGGCCTAACATATGATCTATCCTGGAGAATGTTCCATGTGTACTTACAGAGAATGTATATCCTGTTACTTTTGGATGGAATATTCTGTAAATCTATGTTAAGTCCATCTGGTCTAACCTGTAGTTTAAGTTCAATGTTTCTGTATTGATTTTCTCTTAGGATGATCTATCCATTTTTGAAAATGAGATATCAAAATTCCCTATTCTTATAGTCTATTTCTCCCTCTGTGTCTGTTAAGATTTGCTTTATATATTTAAGTGCTCTGATATTGGGTACATAAATATTCACAATTGTTATATGCTTTTGTTGGAAAGACCCTTCAATTATTATGTAATGCTCTTCTTTGTCACTTATAGTCTTACACTTAAAGTCTATTTTGTCTTATATAAATGTACCTATCCCTTCTTTCTTTTGAGTTCCATTCACATGGAAAATCTTTTTTCATCCCTTTACTTTCAGTGTCTGTGTGTGTCCTTAAATCTGAAGTGTATCTCTTGTAGGCAGCATAGAGTTAGTTGTTTTTTTTTTTTTTAATCCACTCAGCCACTCTATCTCTTGATTGGAGAATTTAATCCAGTCACATTTAAAATAATTATTGATAGGTGTAGACTGTCATCATTTTGTTCATTGTTTTCTAGCTGTTTTGTAATTCCATTGTTTCTTTTTTCTTTTCTTGCTCTCCTGCTTTCTGATTTGATGATTTTCTGTAGTGGTATGCTTAGATTCCTTTTTCTTTATATTCTATGTATCTACTACAGGTTTTTGCTATGGTAGCAAATCTATGACTCTTAATCAGAGTTCTTGAAGTAGAAAAATGAAATGGTCAGATTTGCAATTTAAAAATACAATTTTGTAAACTTTAGAGAAGATTTATGAGCTGCTGAGAAGTTAAAATAGTTGTTTAACCTTGCTACATATTGGAGTCAGTTGAGAATCTTTAAAAAAAATTACCAGAGTTTGACTTAATCGATCTGGGATGTGGTCAGAGCATCAGGATTTTTACCCAACATTTTATTATAAAAATTTGTAAATGTACAACAAAATTGAAAAAAAAAATACAGAGAAAACCTGTATGCTCAATTACTTAGAGCCTAGCATGAACATTTAACTATACTGTTTTATCACATATCTATCCATCTATCCATCCTATTATCCATCCATATATTTTGATGCACTTCCAAGTAATTACACTTATCAATATAATTCACCCAGGTACATAAGTGTGCATATCATCAAGTACAGTTCCATGTTTGTTTAGAGATTTTGGTTTTCTTTGTGAGCAATGGGATTTTTACAAACTCTTCCAAATAATTCCAACATGTCACAAAGACTATATATAGATCACTGGATTAAAAAAGGTAAGAAACATAAGAATTATTTATTATTTTTGTTATTATTATTCATTGTATTTGCACTTTCTTTACATTATGGCTAATTTAAGTAACTATATAAGGGAGTTATTAGAGAGAAGGAAATAAGATTCAGAGATAGTATTTAATTTTCCAGCGTTCGCATAGCAAGTGAGTGTTAGCAATCAAATCCAGTTTTGACTGTTCTCATAGAAGGCCACCCGTTTTTCCATTTTTCCACATGCATCTAAAGCTATATGGGTGAAAATGGGAAGAAGGAGTTTAATTAGATATTTAACTTGAAGGATACCCATGAAAATTTTGGAAGAGGAAATGAAAAATTAAGGGGGTATCTTACAATTTTTCCAAGTTTTTCTAACATGGCAACTGGGTAAAAATGATTATTTTGTACAAAAGGCAAATAAAATTGATTTTAACTTTCTTTTTGTTTTGAGTATTCATCCTTCTTAGAATGCCTTACCATGAATTTTTAGTTTAAAAATATCCTTCAAATTGCCACAAACTGGCTATTGTTTTTGTTTTGTCGTTTTTAATAACACTCTTTTACTTATAAAAATAGTGTCACTGCATAAAAACGGAATAGTAGAGAGAAAAGAAATCTAGCATAATATTCCACCCTAACTCAACAAGTGTTGGGATAATGGAATACTTTTTCACTTTATCATTAATTTACCTCTCTAACCTAAATTTGGTGGTATTATTTAATTTCAGGATGAAATTACATGAATATGTAACTATTGAGAAAATATTTGTGTTGATGGAATTTCCTCATATAAAATGAAAACCATATATAGTCACTGAAAGACTGATAACCACTGAAAATCAAAGACAAACTTACAATGTTAAAAGTGGTGAGAGAAAAGGAACATATTGTCTTCAAAGGAAAAAGAATTAAACCTTCAACTTACATCTCAAAAGAAACTATGGAAGCCTGAGGGCAGTTGCATGTTATCTCCATCTGTTAATCGGAATACTGATGTACAGGGCATGCCATCTTCTGGTTTACTAATTTATTGCTAAATTATACTCCAACTTGCTTGTACCAGCTTAAATTTCCAACAAAATTATGAGAGCTTGTGACTTAGATTATTTTTATTGATAGGTTAGAATTTTTCATAAATTCTGATATGAATCATTTGTTTATAGTATTGGAAATATCTTCTTTGTTCCTAGGTCTGTTGTTTTTAATGTCTTTGCATTGTAGAGAAGTTTTTAATGAAAATAGTCAAATGTATTAATTTTTCTTTATAATTTTTGCTTTGTGTTATTGTTTTAGAAATCCTTTCTCCTAGGTCATAAAAATATTACTATATATATATACATATTTAATGCTTTGCTCTTTGTATTTAGGCAATCAATCAATTTTTCTTTTTAATCTATTTTTATGTATGGTATGAAAGAGGGATCTAATTCTTATGCTTAGTACAAATTTTTAAATCTGTTAAATTTTATATATTTCACATATCATACTCTCACACAATGGAAAAACACATTCAAACAAATCAGATTTTGTTAGTTTTATTTCTTTTTTCTTGGTGAAAAATTTCCTGGAGTACCATTTCATACTTCAATCTGTACTGGCTTCTCTCTAGACCTGTTATATAGCGCTCGCCACAGGATCTTCTCCACTATCTTTCTGGGACCTCCTTCCATCTCCTTCCTACATTAGATTCCTCTATTTCTGGATCCTATACTTGTTAGATAACACTAGTGCTCAACTATATTTCTAATTCCCTTCCCTCTATTGGACATATTGATGATTATAATTCCTTGTCCCCTTATAGTTAGGTGTGGCCTTGTGACTTACTTTGGACAATGAAATGTAATGGAAATGACATGTTTCACTTCCGGGTAAAAGCATTTTAAGAGTAAGGGTGACATCTTCCATACACTTGTACCGTTATGGTGAACCCTAAAGCTTCTTGTTGTGACGAAGACATGATAGAACACAAGAGCCTCAATTAGCTAAGGTCCTTGAGTGTAATGATCAGAACCCTTTGTTGACCTTTGCTGGGTATGTAGCAAGGATAAGAAATTAACCTTTGCTATTCCTAGCCAATGATATGTTGGGGTTTTTGCTTACAGTAGCATAACACAGCCAATCATGTCTAACACACTGTCTTCCTCTTGGTTTCCTTTCTCATTTAATGAAGTATTTTCTCTTATATATTTCTGAAAAATAAAAAGGCTTAAGGGAGGCAACTTTTAGAAACATTGTCTGAACATGACTTTAATCTCTCCTTACACCTAATTTTTAGTATGTCAGAATGTATAATTCATCTATTGCTAAGTAGCAAACTACCTCAAAACTTAGCATCTTAAAAGCAAAAACTTTTATTATCTAACAGTTTCTGGGTATCAAGAATTCAGGAGTGGCTTAGCAGGGTGGGATTGACATAGGCTATCTCATGAGTTTGCCATCAAGCTGCTTGCTATGGCTTTAGCTTCTCCAGACTTGACTGGAGCTGAATGATTCACTTCTAAGCTTATTCTCAGAGCTTTTTGCAGAAGGCTTCAGTTTCTCACCAGATGTGTTTCTCCAAAGGGCTGCTCATGATATGGCTTCACACAGTGCAGGGAGAGAGAGAGAGACAGAGATAGAGAGACTCAAGACAGAAACCACAGTTTTTCTATAATTTAAACCTGGAAGTGGCATCATTAAGGAGAGGGGAATCAAGCTTCAACTCTGAAAGAGAGGACTATCAACAAATGTGTAGACATGATTTTAAAACTATCACAGAGGCTACGATAAAAATCACTTGTACCTAGCAGCTTAAAGACAATACTCCAGGGCAGAAGACCCAATAAATATTTCTCCAAAAAAGACATACAGATGGCCAACAGGCATGTGAAAAGATGCTCAACATTGCTAATTAGAGAAATGCAAATCAGAACTACAATGAGGTATCACCTTACACTGGTCAGAATGACCATCATCAAAAAGTCTACAAATAATAAATGCTGGAGAGGGTGTGGAGAAAAGGGAACCCTCTTACGTTGTTGGTGGGAATGTAAATTGGTACAGCCACTATGGAAAACAGTATGGAGATTCTTTGAAAAACTAAAAATAGACCTACCATATGATCCAGCAATGCTACTCCTGGTCATATAACCAGAGAAAACTCTAATCTGAAAAGATGCATGCACTCTAATACTTATAGCAGCACTATTTATGATAGCCAAGACATGGAAGCGACCTAAATGTCTATCAACAGATGAATGGATAAAGAAGATGTGGTACATATATACAATGGAATATTACTGATCCATAAAAAAGAATAAAATAATGCCATTTGCATATCATATTAAGTGAAGTAAGCCAGACAGAGAGAGACAAATACCATACGATATCACTTATATGTGGAGTCTAAAAAATGATATAAATAAACTTAATTACAAAACAGATAAAGACTCACAGACACAGAAAGAAAAATTATGGTTAATAAAGGGGAAAGGGGGGGAGGGATAAATTTGGAATTAACAAATATAAATTACTATATATAAAGTAGATAAACAACAAGGACCTACTGTATAATGTGGGGAATTACATTCAATATCTTATAATAACCTATAATGTAAAATATTCTGAAAAAGAATTTACATATATAAATATATATATATATATATATATATATATATATATATATATATGCTCTGAATCACTTTTCTGTACACCTGAAACACTGTAAGTCAACTATTCCACAATTAAAAATTTTTAAAAAGACAATACTCCATTTTCTCCTAGTTACCATTGTTATTGTTGAAAAGTCCAAGCCATTCTGATTTTTGACCTTGAACTTCTCTATCCTTGTTGTTTTGAAATTCCATGATGATGAGCATTGTTGTGGACTTTTCTTTTAATCCTGGGCATTCAGTAGGCCCTTTAAATCTGGAGATTCACTTTCTTCAGTTCTAACAAAATTTATCTTGTCATGTCTTTGATAATTTCCTCTCTATAGTTTCCATTCTTCTTTTGTCTGTGACTTCTAATATTTGGCTGTTGGACTACCTAGATTAAGGTTTCTCAACATCAACACTATTGATATTTTGGGCTGGATAACTATTTGTTTTTTGTGGCTGTACTGTGCATGGCAGGAGATCCAGTATCCTTCCTGTTCACTCTTCATAAGATGCAAGTAGCACCCCCTCCCTGATTTGTGATAACCAATATTAGCTCCAGACATTGACACATTTTCTCCAGAGAGCAAAATCACCTCCAGTTGAGAACCACTGACCTAATATTGTCCTCTAAGAGTCTTATATTTTCTTTCTCATTTTACATTTCTTTATGTGTTTATATTATTTTATGGAAGATTTCTTCAAATTTACCTTCTACCTCTTTTGTTGAACTTTTATTTCTGCTATTCATTTTTTTTATTAGACTTTCTTAGGGCAGTTTTAGATTCATGGCAAAATTGAGCAGAAAGTATAGCGAGTTAACATATACCCTCCACCTCCCCCACCAACACAGAGTCTCTCCCATTACCAAGATCCAGTATCAGAGTGTTATACTTATTACAACTGATGAACTTACAGTGACAAATAATAATCACCTATAGTCCATAGTTTACATTAGTGTTCACTCTTGGTGTGGTATATTCTATGGCTTTGGACAAATATATAATGACATGTACCCACCATTACAGTATCATACAAAATATTTTCAATGCTTTAAAATTGCTATTAAAATTTTAATTTAAATAACCCGTCTCTTTCTCTGAAATATGATTTTCTATATTCTGTTGTACTTTGTTGTATTATAAATGCAGTAGCTAGTCTCACTCTGAGGTAATAATTGTAGCTATGTTTAACAAGTTTTCTTAAGATTTATGTCTTATCTCTATTCCTTCAGAGTTTCTTGATTTATTTATGTTGTTATTGTTCTGTTTTTGCTAACATGACTGCTTGTTTGTTTTTTATATTGGTTTCTTTCTTTTTTTGCTGGAGACTTTTTTCAATAGCTGTAAATCCTTGGTTGCCTCTTAAAATTGAGGTATTTAAATGCTTACTGGAAGCTCTCTGGGAATATGTGGGGCTTATCAGTTGGCAGGCTTCAATACAGGGTCACCAGGTGAGGATCTTGTTATCTCATTGGTGGATCATAATATATTCCTAGTTGTAAATATTTTCTCATATGACAATCAGGTTCTCTGGAGAAAAACATACAATCTTCTGTTCAGAGCATAGAAACCTAAGAACCAAGAGGGAGAGGAGGGACTGGTGGTCTTACCATTAAATATATTGACCTTAACTTAATGCCCTATGTTCAGTGTAATGGCTCACTCCTTCTATCAACTGATCCTACTGGCTACATGTTGAGAGTTTTTCTCTTTTAGCCTCACCAGAAAGCAAACTACTCACTCATATCTGCTGGGATGGGATAGGAGTAGTACCTAACTACTCTTGAGCTGGAGACCTGGCATCTACTTACTTGCTCCTTTTAGGGGCTTCAAAACAAGTCCTTTATTTCTAGCCCCACTCAAGACTACCACCCTATGAAATATCTAATGCCTTCAATTCAGGAGTCTTTCTGTGGTCCTGTAGAACAAACTGGTTTCCTTGTCTTAATTTCTTTCTTTACAGACTTGATGTACTTTTGCAGATGTCTCCTCTTTCATTTTCTTTGCCATTTTGCAACTTCATCTTTTTTTTATTCCTTTAGGGTAATCTCAGAATAATTTGGGATAGTAGATAAATATGTGTTTTCAACTGTCACTCTTTTTTTTTGCAGTTTTACATCTTTTATTTAATCTATTTAAAAATGTGTTTGTAAATGGACAGTGTGATTCATCACAGGGCAAATCACTATACCCTATTTTGTAAACCTCAAGCAAACCAAGGTAAAACTGTAAGTATTGAAAGCAATCCCATACCTTAAGCAGCACAGATTGAACCACTGTGATAATCACATTCACACTTAACTCAGCAAATAGGTGGAGCAAAATAAATAATGGAGCATATTATTCACATCAACTATCACTTTTAATGGGAGCTCCATGGTGAAGTTTTATTCTCTTTCCTCATATATCGCCATATAGTATTTTGTAGTTGCCTCTACCTTACTGTCTGTGCTCCATGCAGCCCTTTCAGGTTGAAAGTTCCTCCACTGCAATGTCATTGGGGCTAATTCCAATCCATTCATCAAGCAAGAGAATAGCCTTGACACAGTTCCTAGTTACAAGCCCACGCCATAATTCTTAGGCTTCCATAGGCCCATAGCTTTTTGTAAGCTATAGTCGCAGGATGTAGCCTGAAGCAGCACATTTTTCCCCAGGTTTCTTTCACGAAATAAAACAGAGTCTGGAGTCACAAACCAGACTCTGGTTTTGAACACTGAACATGTCTCCAGTTCTACACCTTGCCTGAAGCAATTTTAGTCCCACTTACCCCACAATATCCAAATTCCTGGTTGCCACTGTTGCTTTGTGGTTCAAAGATAAGCCTGGCACTGACTTTTGCCCCATTCCCTGATTTACATTTCTGTTCCTATAGAAGTGTGCATTCTATGTGTGTGTGATTGTATAAAATATATTCTTTTTATTTTATATTTTTCATTGTTATATTCTGGAGCAGATGAGAATACCATTTAGATCAGAAATCTCTAGTTATAGTTTTGTATTGTTTCAATAGGCTCCAGCATAATGTGTACTTTTTCATAAGGTATTTGCCCCATATGGGGACCACTATATTATTGCTTTAAGTAGAAGCTCTGTTGTGAGATATATGTGTCTCAACAGAGCCTGTTTTATACAGTCCACTAGGAGTAGATATGTCATCATGCCCTTTCAGAAAGACCCAAGATCATTTGGTTCAAGTTATTTTCCAATCCATAAAATGGACTTTCTTTCCTGACCTGAATCCTAACCAAACATCTTTAGTAACTATACTTACGTAGACTGGCTACATATTGCTCCAATTCCACCTTAAATCCAGTTCTCTAGGGAATGGTGTCTGGTATGTGACCTGTGTGACATTCCACAGCACTCTGGGGATTCTACAGTTCTGCAGGTCTGATAGCCAAAGTTCCATGATAAACAACTCACAAGGAGCAGTCTCAGCCATCAAAGTTCTTTTACAGAAGGCGAGGTAAGGACCCGGCTCATTTCTCCCCTCCCTCAAACTTCAGTGGCTTTGCTATCCACAACACTCATGCTGGATATAAGGCCAACATGATCATCTTACACATGCTGTATATCCTGAGATATCACCTTTAACATTAGTCTTATGATCTTTTAACATTTAACTTCCCAACAAGTTGCTATAGATCTTTTTTTTCAACAAATGGAAGCTCTAGAACCGAAATACCACCATTTTTCTAATACAGAATTATATACATAGAGTATGTTACCTATTTTATTTGGTACTACTCTTGCTATTTTTTTCCCAAATAAGTAAGGGTAAAATATGCACTTATGTACCCTGCAACATCTCGTGAAACATCTTGGCTAAATTTGCCTCAGGATGCTGATATCTTATTCTTTTTTTTTTTTTTTTTTTTTTTGTAGTACGCGGGCCTCTCACTGTTGTGGTCTCTCCCGTCGCAGAGCACAGGCTCCGCGGTCATGGCTCACGGACCCAGCTGCTCCGCGGCATGTGGGATCCTCCCAGACCGGGGCACGAACCCGTGTCCCCTGCATCGGCAGGCGGACTCTCAACCACTGTGCCACCAGGGAAGCCCTGATATCTTATTCTTTACTTCATTTCTTGGGGGTCAGATTATCTCATATCAAAAAAGCAATCTTATTTAGTTACAATATTGGGTTATGTATATATGTGTATACACACACACACAAACACACACATATACATATATATAATCATTATATTATGTGTCCCTGAAGTGAGGATGTAGTTGCAAACCAAGAATTTTTGTAGTGATATTCATTTTTGGTATGCAATAGATTAAAACACAGATATTCCTGAAAACAAAGTGGTCTAGTAGAAATGAAATCAGAAGAGGAGTCACAACACTTGGATGATAATCTTGGCATTGCTGCCAACTAACAATGGGGTCTTGGGCAAACTTTTACCTTTTTATCTTTAAGCCTAATTTTCTACATTTTAAAACTCATAAAGTGGATACAGATCAACATTTTGAGATGCTATGATACCATACTATATAATTTTTTTTCAAACTTTGTTTATGCTAATCTGTAACCTTGAAACTATTGCTAGAAAACAACAGGGATTTTAAATTGTTGAATTTAGCCACATGGGGATATGTATTTTATGAATGCTAGCTAAGTAAGACTTTAGTTAACCAAAGAAACACCCATGAGATGAAATTATATGATCTTTAGGTTAGAATGAAAATAAAGAGTAAAAAATCCCCCAAATCTTTCTCTCTCTGTATAGTGTAAATATGAAACCCTCAAAATACTTGGGTGGATGAAACCCTGGCAAGCATTTGCTTGGTTAAATGCCAATGAAAGACAATTAGTCCAGAAGCTGGTTTCACATATGATACTACCAACTGGTAAATAAAGCAAGTATTAAAAACATAAGGTACGTATTTACTGGTCAATATCTTACAGATAGGGCAAAATCATAAGATGCTAAGTCAGGGGAGTGCTGGTAAATGTCTAATAATCAGCTCTCCTGGAAGCAGGTAGGGACTTATTTGAATATTCCCATTATATATATATATATATATATATATACATATATATATATACATACACATATATATATGTATATATATAATTTTTATTGGAGTATAGCTGATTTACAGTGTTACATTAGTTTCAGGTATACAGCAAAGTGAATCAGTTATACATATGCATATATCCACTCTTTTTCTTTTTTTAGATTCTTTTCCCATATAGGCCATTACAGAGTATTGAGTAGAGTTATCCATTATATTTAACTTCAAGCTATCATCATGGGATCACTAAACATGGAGTTGGTAGAGTACCATTATATACTCATTCCACCCTTCAGATACAATAGAGATAAATGCTACTTAAATCACAGATTAAAGTGAAAGGAACTAAAATAATTAGGCAATGGTGAGATGTGAGTATCTATTACCTTTGTTTAAAATATAATTTGTTATTATTTAATATAATTTAATTTTCAATAATAGTTATGTTTAACAACTGGCCCCAAAATCCCTGAAAGTTTAACAACTGGCGCTAGCAAGCCACTATGAGCCATCTCTAGCACACCACTGAGTCAATTTAAACATTAGTGTAGCCCAGTGTGTAAGAGAAAGAAGGTTCTTACCAGTGCCTACACCTTAATTCATTAATTTTGCTTATTCCTTGAAAACGTTAGTTTATATAATATTTTGTTTTTTGAAAATGAGTCCTGTGTTCATAGAAAATCATAACATGAGGGATCTAATTCCGTTAATACTCTACAAGTCAAATCATGGCTCAGAGCTAACACCACCTAACGGCAGGTGTTGGAATTGCAGATGCAGTACTCAACTTTTTCCGAACACTAGAGAATCAGTTGGGGAACTGATTTCACACAAAACACACACCCAGAGAAATGGAAATAAAAGCAAAAATAAACAAATGGGACCTAATGAAACTTAAAAGCTTTTGCACAGCAAAGGAAACCATAAACAAGAGCAAAAGACAACCCTCAGAATGGGAGAAAATATTTGCAAATGAAGCAACTGACAAAGGATTAATCTACAAAATTTATAAGCAGCTCATGCAGCTCAATAATAAAAAAAACAAACAACCCAATCCAAAAATGGGCAGAAGACCTAAATAGACATTTCTCCAAAGAAGACATACAGATGGCTAAGAGGCAATAAAAGAATGCTCAACATCATTAATCATTAGAGAAATGCAAATCAAAACTACAATGAGATATCATCTCTCACCAGTCAGAATGGCCATCATCAAAAAATCTAGAAACAATAAATGCTGGAGAGGGTGTGGAGAAAAGGGAACACTCTTGCACTGCTGGTGGGAATGTGAATTGGCACAGCCACTATGGAGAACAGTATGGAGGTTCCTTAAAAAACTACAAATAGAAGTACCATACGACCCAGCAATCCCACTACTGGGCACATACCCTGAGAAAACCATAATTCAAAAGGAGTAATGTACCAAAATGTCATTGCAGCTCTATTTACAATAGCCCGGAGATAGAAACAACCTAAGTGTCCATCATCGGATGAATGGATAAAGAAGATGTGGCACATATATACAATGGAATATTACTCAGCCATAAAAAGAAACGAAATTGAGCTATTTGTACTGAGGTGGATGGACCTAGAGTCTGTCATACAGAGTGAAGTAAGTCAAAAAGAGAAAGACAAATACCGTATGCTAACACATATATATGGAATTTAGGGGGAAAATATGTCATGAAGAACCTAGGGGTAAGACAGGAATAAAGACACAGACCTACTAGAGAATGGACTTGAGGATATGCGGAGGGGGAAGGGTAAGCTGTGACAAAGCGAGAGAGTGGCATGGACATATATACACTACCAAACGTAAAATAGATAGCTAGTGGGAAGCAGCCGCAGAGCACAGGGAGATCAGCTCAGTGCTTTGTGACCACCTAGAGGGGTGGGATAGGGAGGGTGGGAGGGAGGGAGATGCAAGAGGGAAGAGATATGGGAACATATGTATATGTATAACTGATTCACTTTGTTATAAAGCAGAAACTAACACACCATTGTAAAGCAATTATACTCCAATAAAGATGTAAAAAAAAAAAACCCACACCCACACCCACACCCACAATTCAGTTATAGTCAGGCCTCACCCCAGACCAACTAAATAAGAGTATCTGATTTATTTTCTGTAGATCCCCTCAGCTAACTTAAATGCAATTGTTAAGCCAAGTTTAAAAACCACTGGCAAAGGAAAAAATAAGTTGTATCCTGTAGTTTTGTTTTATTTTATATCATGGACATTTTCAAAGATATGTAAAAGTAAAGATAACAAGATGATGAACTCCATGTATCTGTCACCCAGCTTCAACAGTTATCAATATTTTGCCAATCTTGTTTCACCTTCTACTATGCTCTTTTTTATTAAAAAAAAGTTGCTTGTAGGTTTGTCAAAGAAAAATTCACACATCATATTATTTCACCTGAAAATACTTCAGCATGTGCTTGAAATTGCTCTCTGAAAATACAGTATAGAATAGTGAAAGTGAATGCAAAGAAATTTAGTCATTAAATATTTCACTTATTAAATATTGCTCCAGATATGATGGTAGATGCTGGGGATGTGAAAAATCTTAGTGGCAATTTAATGCCTTCTTCTTAACATGAAGCCAATAAGATAATGGGATAAGTTTGGTCATGATTTGTCCTTAACATATAAACAGTACTTTTTTCCTAATCTTTCTGTTATCTGATTAATTCCTGTTTGTGTTTTAGAATTCAGTTCAAGGACCACCTCATTCAGTTCTTTCCTGACTATGGCCCTCTTTGGATTAGGTGATCCCCCCACTGTTCGCCCAGTGCTCCCAGTGCAGACTCCACCTCAAGTGCTCCTCACTCTGCATTAAAATTGAGTTGACAATTCTTCCCTCTCTAAAATTTTTGAGATCAGGGTTCATATTTTATTCATCTTTATATTTCTAGTCTTTAAACACTGTATCACAATCATAGCGGGGTCACAATAATATTTGTTGAATGAGTGATGAGTCTATGAATGATCAGTTCTGGCAGGTTTTCAGTGTGGATGTCAAAGATAGAAGAAGAAAACTGTCAAGTTTGCAGATATGAAGATATTAATTTAAGGGCAAAGATTTTATAATCTTCCACTTCCATAATCATCACCACAATGATCTGAAGACTTTATGACAAGAAAGATGCCATACGAATTATTTTAAGTGCTTCACTGCAGGAACGATTATGGCAAGGAAAATGAAACAATTATGCTTTGAAGAAGTAAGAGAAGGATATTATTGGTATAAAATAACCCCAAACCTGCAGGTCCTTTATGGCTTCCCTACAAGTGCTCATGCACAGGCAATATTTATATATTAATTTTTGTTAATACTTAACAAAATAATACTTTTCTTAAACTGGTCTTATATTTTGTGGTAAAGAAGATTCACAAGAATGTAATACTAATATTAGTTAAAACATTTTTACAACTTTTGTTAAATAAAACTTTTGAAGTCATACAGTGATTTAAATTATTTAGTCTTATAAACTATCCTTTTATTGAATTGTTCATTTATCTATTTTAATTTCTGGACTAAGAAATTAAAATTTTATTTGACAACAATTAGCAACTCATATTATAATTAAAATATCACTTGCTACACATTTAGGCAAACAAGCACCCAGATGCCCACTTTAGAGCCTGTTTCTATTAGGATACTAATTAATTGTGGCACTATTCCAAAAAATATAAGAGCAGAAATTAAGAGCTCATTACATATATAAGACTAATAATTTCAAATTCTTGGGTTCTCAATAAAATGTGAGTTAGTAACCACCTAATTAATTACTAATTAAACTGTTCAATGTACTCTACTACGTCAAATAAATTATCAAGAATAGTTCAGTGTGACTTTTATTATGAATGAGCATATAACTTTGTTATTCTGGAGTTGTCAGACTGGATTTTAAACATGAAAATAATAATAAAGCTAAAGATACAGGTATTGCTCTAAAATATGCCGACACGCTAGTCACTATGAAAATGGTGAGATCTTTATTTTCATAACAGCACAATTCTCATGCAGAGGGACCAAGACTGTACGGTAGGAAAAGTACAAAATTTAAAAAATAAGTTCAAAATATATTTTTGAAATAAGGGGTCAATGCTTATTTGGAGATTATTTTTATTCCAGCCCAGGAGAATTTCCAATTATTCTCATGCCCACATACCAGAAAAATTACAGATATCGAAGAGTGTGTGTGTATATATATATATGCAAAACTTTACAAATCCTGTTTCTGGCCATGTAGTAAAAAAATATGTTTTGTTGTCATCAGTTTGATTTTAAGGACTAAGTCCAAAGTGTTCAATTCAATGAAACAGAGCTTTGTAACATAGTTTTATAGTGCCTTAAAACAAAATCTACTCTTATTTATTTATTTATTTTTTTGCGGTACGCGGGCCTCTCACTGTTGTGGCCTCTCCCGTTGCAGAGCACAGGCTCCGGATGCGCAGGCTCAGCGGCCATGGCTCACGGGCCTAGCCCCTCCGCAGCATGTGGGATCTTCCCGGACCGGGGCACGAACCCATGTCCCCTGCATCGGCAGGCGGACTCTCAACCACTACGCCACCAGGGAAGCCCTACTCTCATTTTTAAAGCATAAAATAATATCGGAAGCTTATCAAATATTCCACTAAAAAGTTCCCTTGAGTCAATGGTTCTCCATATTCTTTGGTGAATATGAGCTGCTGTTAATAATTTCAAAGAACCTTGAAATGACCAAAGAGAAAAGATTCTTGAAGAAGAGACCAGAATATACTGACGAGAATCTCAGAATGTTGCTAGCCAGGGTCAAATTCATACCTTTATTATCCCCATTTTACTAATGAGAGAACTGAGGCTCAGATAAAACTTGCCAAAAAATTCACACAGTCAGGGATTGGTGAAACTAAGATTCAAACTCAGGTCAATCTAATTCCAAAGCTAAGCTCTTAACTGTGTCTGACACTCGCTTATTCCTGGACAAACTATAAACCTGGCTTCATCCTGTTAATATTCCATAAAAACTGAATGCTACTTTTAGACAAGATGCTTTTGTGTTTCTGTTCTTGTCTTTGGTCCATGGATTAAACACCTGAATATTTTGGAATGGGAGCCAGGATATGCAGATAAGGTCCTCAGTCAGATATGCTGACATAGCTGCTATTACCTAGCCATGAGTACTCTCTTCTTAAAGCTTGCAATTCTGGAGCAATGCCAAGCGTCCTTAGTTCTCTTCATAAACTATTCTGTAAACAGTGTATCACTTTTTTGCATGAAAAGTGTTTTGAACCATTCAGTGCCCAAGCATTTTCCTAGAATGATGAATTCAGCTCCTCATCTTGTTCTTAGAAAACACGTATTTATTTTTCTGATAACAGCAATAATAATTATAATATTTTTATAGTTCTATAGAACCTTTTATCTGGAGGATTTACAGGAACTTCACATATATATTACTCATTGTAGAGTGTTTTTTATTGAACATATCTCAGTGGAAGTATTGGAAGCGGTGTTTTTTAAAAATATGTTATTTTTTAAATTCTACTTTCTCTTCTGCTCACAATCTATTATCCCTCTTCAAAATGATTATATGTGTTTTATGTCTACTCTATAAACATATAATAAAAATAGTAAATGTTGCTTTTCCTCACTCTCTTTTGAGCTAATATTGTTGTAAATTTCTTCTTACTTCCCTTAGTAAGCAATATTTTCTTTTGTTCCTATTAAACTTTACTTGTCTATTTTAACCAGTTTTATTTTCCTCCTGCTTACTGTATTTCCATCTATAGAGGTCAAAAGGAATTTCTTAAATTCTTGCTTCCTCTGACACAGAATGTTTCTCTTAAGTACCTAATTCTAACTCTCTTACATTGTAATTATGGACATGATTATAATTAAACATTAATTGTATTTAAACATTAAACAAATTAGGAGACATGAGAGGGCATTGCATTCATAATCAACATATGGTCACCTACTTCCAATAGGTCCTCAACACTGATGAGCAATATCACTGATGCCTTAAACTTATACAGTGGACCACTGTTGCCCACTGGCTTCTCTGTGAAACTCTATCTCCTGGTTTTCTTCCTTTCTCAATGGCTATTTGTTTTCATGTTGCAATTCCTCATGACTTTGTCCTGATCCATCTTCTCTTCTGTCCATACTCTCTCCTTAGGTTATTGTATCCATTCACATAATTTTAAATAGCATTTCTATGTCTATGACTCCAACATGTATAGGTTGATCACAGATATTTCTTCCATGTTCCATGTGGATGTCCCATAAGTATCTCAAACAATTACAAATCTGGAAATACCTCCATCTCCAAAGAACGTGGCAGAAAAGCGTCCTCCTTTTCTGTTCTCCATTTCTGTATTATGTAATATGATCAGGGGTCAACCTTGACACTTCCTTCTCTACCATTGAATCCATCACCTCTAATTCTTTATCTTCAGCAAAAAGAATGATTATGTCACTGCCCTGCTTAAAACCATTAATGGTTTTCAACTACATTTGGATAAAAATCTATAATCCCTCTGTGACATACAAAGACATACACAATCTAATCCTTGCCACACACTGGTTTTCTTTCACGTCTTTGAACATTCAAAGCTGTCTCCCGATATTGCAAGACTTTGTTCATGTGATTCCCTCACACCCTTCTCACAGTTGCAGGTCTCTACTCAAATATCTTTCCTTGTTGATATCTCTTCTCATCCCCTACACTACAGCATGTCTTTTTGTTAAAATCTCTCATAGCTTCTTCTAATTTTCAATAATAGCAACTCCCAAAACTTGTAAATACACATTCATGTGTATGACTATTGCCTTAAAATTTCTCCCACACTAAACTACAAACTCCACGAAGGCAGAAGCAGTGTGTGCTCTGCTAGTTTCTGTAGAGTCTTGGGAAAGAATCAAAAGTTAATTATAATTTGTTGAATAAATAAATGAATAGATGAATAAAAAGTAAGAAGGTGATGATTCCTTACTTAGTGATTAATATTACAGTGCCTAGCACATGCCGAAAAAATGTACATGATTTATAAAAATTTCTTGGTACATTTATTACTGATGAAGAGTCAGGAAGTGAGAGGAAACAGTTGTATCTACAATCTTCCAGACACCATGGTGAATTTTGAGGACGCAGAGATGAAATACATTGTCCAGGTCTTTAAGGTGCTTACAGATAAATTTAATAGATTATGTATTACTCCAAAAAAGGCAGATAAAGAAAAGAAAATGATTAACTCCTAATTCTGACCTTCATTTATCAATAAATGGAAAATTGAAGAGGCTAAGGTTTTCTTTATGAATTTGACTACTCTAGGTACCTCATGTAAGTGAAGTCATACAATATTTTTCCTTTTGTTTTTGTCTTATTTCACTGAGCATAATGTCTTCACGCTTCATCCACATGGTAGCATGTATCAAAATTTCATTCTTTTTTAAAGCTGAATAATATTACATTGTATGGATATACCACACTTTGTGTATGCATTCAGCTATCAATGGACATTTGTGTTGTTTCCACCTTTTGGCTATTGTGAATAATGTTGCTATAAACATGGGTGTACAAATACCTGTTTGAGTTCCGGCTTTCAATTACTTTGGGGATACACCCAGAAGTAGAATAACTGGATAATATGGTAATTCTATGTTTGTTTCAAGAGCTGGGCTAATTTTTAAAAATAAAGTTTTATTAGAATACAATCACACCTATTAATTTATGTATTGTCTATGGTAGTGTTTGCACAAATAACGTATACTTGAATAGTTGTGATAGAGACCATATGACCGACAAAGCCTAAAATATTTGCTATTTGGCTCTTCATAGAAAAAATGTGTTGACTCATGTTGCAGAAAACTGTGCTACCGATTCCCTGGTTTCACATGTTTTTTAAAGAGTTAAAAGATCTTTCACATAGGGAGACAGAAAGAGGATGTTATTCTCAGCCTATAGATGAGAAGCCAAGGGCAGAATGTCATATAGAAGTCACATTCTCAAATGAAGTTAATCCAACATTAATATTCAGACTCAATTGTTCCAGCTAAATCTTGCTTTCTCATCACAGAATTACGAAGTTATATCACTATATATTAGATGGAAAAATCAGATATCAATTTTACATATCAATGCAATATTTTACATTGTCTTCTTTTATTGAAGATGAGAGTAGGAATATTGCTTCAAATGAGAAAGTACCTGAGTTTGGGAGAGGCTTACCTGTGTAATCGTGAAATAATTTGGCCTCCAAATGCTTAGCTATAAAATATATCAGATCCATGTGCTATGTATGACTGAAAAATACACTTCCTTTGGAATGCTAAAGACTAGGGTAAAATATCCCTTTCCACTGTTTCTAACAGAGCCATAGGTAAGCTCATAAAAGAGTACAACTTATATAAATAGAAAAATAAATGATTCATAAACAGGTCTCAGGTACCAAAGAGGCAAAATAATTCAATGGAATTATTTCACTGTACTACAAATTGTGTACTTACATAGAATCATATTAGATATAAATAAGACTTTATTTTAAATTAGTATAGGCAGAAGTGGCTGGAAACTAAAAGGATATATACCTTATCTACAATATTAAAGAGGATTTAGAAGACACTTTAAGATAACATAGTAAATCTTGTTTGTTTTGCCAATATAGCTTCTGCTTAGCTTTAAAATCTCTATTACTTAATAGAAAGATTTAATTTGGGCCTCAAAATGTCACAGGAAATCCTTCATTAAAATTATACCTATTCAAATTCTACCCATCCATATCATACAATGACTGATATTTTCAGATCTCACTCAAGAGTGTGAAATATTTTTATTTTGAGGATTTTTTTATATTCGGTATGTATCCATGCTAACTTTTCAAATTTAAAACACCTTCTATAGAATGCACTCTAATGTGAAATTCCCATTTTGTGTTATTTATTGCAATGCTGCTTGTTTTCTATGACTACGTGTATCAAACACAAATAATATAAAATATGTAATTTTCTTTAAATATATATAATATTGCTATATTTTATTTACTTTAAAGTAATTTTAACAGGATTTTATAATATTGTATTAAATTTATATTTATGAGAAATATAAGGTAAATAAAACCTAGAGTAACATGGAATGTTGTAAGAAATTTGCTATATGCTTGAAAAACTAATCAGCATGTTTTTAGTGAACATCCATCATGTACTTTGTGTTGGACATAGTTTTAATGAAGATACTACTACTACTCTTGAGACAAGAGTCTCAAGACTCTTGTCTCAAGACAAGATTATATATATTAAAACTCTACTATGCTTTTGATGCTATGGGGAGACAAAATAAATTAATACTCTTGATCATTTCCTCATAAGAGCATATGATATAATTTACATAATAAAGAGTAGCTACAAATTATTATGATAAGAGCCAATATAAATAAGTGGAATGTAATGCTCCAAATGGGTAGAGGAATTGGAGATCATCTCCTGATGGGCTGATCCATGATGCCTTGATGGAAAGGGTAGCACCTGAGCAAGTCATTGAAGCATCATTTAATGAATATATATATACATATATTTAAATGTCTAATATCCCTTCTTTGGCGGAGAAAATTAGCGCTCACCGAATTTTCCAGTATTCCCTATGTTTCCCACACTCCTTTGAGGTTGCACTGGGACCAATTTGATTGAATACTGAGAAGTGGGAATGTGGGGGAAGTGATACATTATTTCTTATGTGAGGCACTTAATAATCAGTGCCCATTCTTCAGTTCCCCTTTGGCAATGCCCCTGAAGTTTACATAGTGAGGTAGCAGAACCAGAGAGGGAAGCATTCTAGGTCCCTGAGTCACTGTATGGAGGAGAGTTGCCTGTTTTAAATCAGACATATGAGCAAAAAGAAATTAAGCATTTATGTCATTGAGACTTAAGGGTATTTTTTGTGGCAGCTATTATTAATTGCTCTGACTAAACATCTCACCTTTGTGGTTAGTGGTATCCTGCTTTTCCTTTGGGGGAGATGAATCTTTCCTCATTCCACATGATCTCGGGGGTCTTTTAATCATAGTGCTCTGCAAATTCTATAAAAGGGTGGGACAAGGACCCAATCTAGGCCAATTAGATTCAGGAATTTGAATCTAGAGTTGAGAGAAACAGGGACAGGAGAGTTTATAGCTAAGCCATTTTGATGACAGGACCCATAAAAGTAATTTTCCTTGAGCTCTGTGTTCTCAGTGCTGTCCTACCTGGGCTGTGGCTGCCTTTTTTTCTTTCATTTCCGTGAACTACCTGATATCTTCCCAATAGATTCCATTTCTCTTTAGGTAAATGGATTCTTTCTGGTTCTTATAACCAAGCTTCCTAGTGGTATAAGTGAAGAGGATTTGTATATGTGAAATTATATTCCAAAGAAGTGTCTTCAGAATAAGGACATTTTAGATAAAATAAGTCCAGTTTGCTGTAGAGTTGTGTGGAATTGCAAGACAGAGAAGCTAAGTTAGGGTTGTGAATGCCAGGCTATGAATTTTAAATGTTAGCCTCTGGGCTAGGGGGGTTATAAAATCAAATGCCTTCAGGGGACATTTGGGACACATCAAATTGTAAAGCTGTACAAGGTATAAAGCAATAAGTGCCAAACTGACTGTGTTGACCAGTTCAACCCCTGACCTGTTTTAGTGCCTTTTAAAGCTCCCTGCAGGCCAAAGAAAACAACCAAGCAAAGCACATCCCTCCAGGTCTCTTGTCTCCAGGGGCTACCAGTTTGAAACTAAGACTATCAATAGAGAACAATAGAAGGTTTCCGTGCTGGGGAATGTGAGGCAAGATGTGCTGCTTTAGAAAGATTAACCTGTCAAAATATAGACAGGGGTTGGGTGGAGAAAGATCTCTTACAAGGAGTCTATTGACTTGAGATTGATGTCAAGAAGAACGAAAGGAAAGTGAGGACATAAAAAGAGTTGTAAAGGAAGACTGCAGAACTGGGTAAATGCTGAAATGTGGAATTAAAGTGCAGGGAGGAATAAAGAGAGGACAATAAATGTTTTTGCCTGAGAGCTTCATAAGAAATAATGGTGGTATGTTCATGGAATTGGGAAGCCTAATTAAGGTACAGGTTTTGTGGATTAAAGCAGTGGTGCTACTGATCTGGTCAATTTAAGATGATTTTACAAAATTTGTGAGTTTGTAATTCTTTACCTTATACTTAATAGCACTAACACCTCAAAACAACAACCTACAAACATCTCCCTATGGGAACTAGAAAGATAGATAGATAGATAGATAGATAGATGGATAGATAGATAGATAGGCAGACAGATTTTTTTTTAATTGAATGACTGACCAAGGAAAACTACTGAGCTCAAGAAAGCCAGTTTGTGATTTATCTGGAAGGCTCTTACATGGTGTGGGCAGTAGAGCAGAATAATGGTGGAGTACTACTTAATTCCAGGACTAAATATTTTAAACAATTATAAATAATGTTATAAAATTTGAACATTGTAATTTTTGGAAGAAATATGTTCCATTTCTATACCTGAATATTAGATCATGTTTTAGGTATTTTATGGAAATTGAGCTTATAAAAATGATTGATTATAAATAAAGTAATAACTCCCTACACACCCAGAGTCATTTGAAACCGAGGACTTATCCTAACAATGGCATAGTTCAAATGTATCATGCAGGTCCATGAACTAGTATCAGAATCAGACTGGAATGCTTTTATTGCCTTATTTAATGTGTGCACTCACATAGCAATCATATTAGCCACAAATGAAAGTCAGTAGCTTGTCAGTGAAGACCAGAAAAAATAAAGGTACATATTTTATGATTCTACTTTTATAACATTCCAGAAAATGCAAACTAATCTATAGTGTCAGACAGCAGATCGATGATTTCTGGGAGTGGAGGTAGGGCAGGAGGGAAGGATTACTAAGAGGTCACTTATGAGGGTGATGGTTATGTTCATTATCTTGATTGTGGTACTGCTTTCACTGGTGTATACACATATCAAAACTTATCAAACTGTATTATTTAAACATGAGGTTTATCATATGTCAATTACACCTCAATAAAACTATTAAAATGGTTAGTAGCTGGGCTCTAACACTACTTAAATGCATTAGTAGGTATAAAATATTTACTTAAAAACAATTTATGCTTCCTCAATGAGAGTAATTGACTACTATAGTGGATGCTGTGGTGTGTCACCGAAATTTACCAATTACAAATGAAGCATGCATTCTCTGACTGCTGTAAGTGTTACCTTCTAACAAATCACCATTTAGCCCTTCTCAGAAATTTCCTGAGAAGACAGGAGCTTCCTTGCCCAAGATTATACTGCCTGGAAGTGGGTAGGTGGAAGACTCATATCCAATGACAGATGGATTTAGAGCCACGAAACTCCAACCGCTTTGCCTCACTCAGGAATACTCTGAATGACCATCCCAACTCCACATGGGACTGGCTGAGATCTCTCTTGTAACTACAACACAATTTCAATGCCTCCCTATGTCCAACCCTGTCCCCTTTATTCTCTTGCAGCTGTTGTTTTTAGAGCACTCCCTAATAAACCTTCTGCATGGAAATCTCTGTCTCAGAGTCTGTTTCTCGAGGAACCTAATCTAAGACAACAACCTATATGGTGAAAATCTAAAGGGCAGAATACAGAACTACATACCGGAAGATGTCACCTAGATAACATCATGAAAATTTCTATCAGTATTCATAAAGATTCATTATATACAATGATAGCCATCTTTGTTCATTGCTCATTCACCTTGTTACTAGATTTCTGGAATAGGATATAGAAGTCTTTAAAGAAAAATGAAGAAAGAGATATGGTGAATACTTGGCATGTGATAACAGAGAATCTTTTGCAGAATGTCAGCTATTAGGGACATTTTCATGCTTGGCAGAATAACTGTCATTAAATTTTAGTACATGAAGTCACAACATTTTGTTATCTTACTAGATCCATCTACCATGTCAAAACAATATGAAACATGCCAATAGAAATTACATTTCACTACTGTTATTGCCAGAAACTTGGCAAAATGGTCTCTTATTTTGTAAATTTATTAAAATAATACCATTAAGCAAAATGGAATTAACTAGATGCTAACTTTCCAGGATCACTTTTCACTAAGTGAAATTGCCATTAGAATTCTTTCCTTAGAATGAAGAGAGCGGTTTCCAAGAAAACCGCAATTGATTTTCACCACCTAGCAACATGAAACACATTTCTTAGCCCTGGGAGACAAATGAAAGAAAAGAAAAATTTCTTCTACTAGAAGACCATCCAGGATATTGAGTGGTAATAGACATCTTCCATCTAATGACAGACATGAGGAGGGAAACAAGGCTTTAATAACTGAAACAATTCTTCCTTCCCCTTCTACCCACTCTCATCTATCCCATAGGCACTAATTTCAAAACTCATTTCAAAGGTTTGGCATCCAAATGAAGAAATGTAAATGAAGCTAACTTCCCAACTACCTTCATACAGTCCAAGAGACTTGCTTTCAGTAGAATAAACAACAAAATATCTATAGGTTTCCTTAATGTAGAAAAACAACCCATCTATATAAAAAGGCAGTATAATCAGTACATTTTACTTTCTGCGTTTACTTACTAAAGCTAAATGACATTTTTATTTTGACTTTTTGTCTTCAAAGTCCATTATCTTATTAATAATAGAACATCTGTGAGATAAGTATTTTAAGTTCTGTCCATTGGCAGTCTTTGATATAAAGATTTAGGCCTCATGGGAGGAAATGTTATCATGAAAATCATTTAGAGAGCGAGTTCATAGAAAACATTTCATGTTTATATTTTCTAATATTCACAAAGTTACTCCCTATGAAACAGTTCTTGGAAAATATCACTGATAAAAGACATATGACTAAGATACTTCAAAGCAAAAGCAGAAATACTGAAGTGTTATACAGATAAGGGATCTGATTTTATGGCTATTGATAAGACTGATAGAGCAGTCTTCATACAAGGTATATTTCGTAGTACCTTTTCTTTATTTATAACTTCAAGAAGACACATGGTCCAGTCCAGCCAATAAATGGTTATGTAGTAATGGTTATTAAATTATTATAATAATAATTGCCTATGTCTTTCATGATTGATATGTCACCACCCCCAAAGGGACCGTGAGGCAGTCTGTACTGAGGCTAGTGAAAACCTAATGCTCCCCTTTAGCTAGGTTGTGATCTATTTTCTTGCTATATACAGAATCCTGAGAAAAAGGGACTGAAAGTAATTCCAGTGCTTTTAAACCCAATCTACAATTTAATTTCCTTTGTGACCTCTGAAACATCACAGTTATAGAAGTCTAGCTTTCCTATTTCCCCTGATTTTCCACAGGTATTTCCTTATTAAGAAACAAAACAAAACAACCTTCACACAATTTGCAGCCCTCTTTCTTTCAATAAAAAAAGGATTTTCACTTAACTTATTTCATTTTCCTGTGTTCTTCAACCTTAAAAAACTTCAAGCCTTGCTCATGTCTCCCTTAAACTTTATACATAACAAAAGTCTCACTCTTTTTCTGCCATCTAGTCGAGTCTTCTAGATCTCTAATCCTTCGTATTACTCTTCATGTTACCACTCATAAACCAAATGATTTTTATGTGGCAAAAAATTTTGATCATGAGGTAGAATTAACTAATGAGCAAAATTTGTCTTCATTCGTTTCTAATGAGAACTAATTTATTCTTACATTCTCTAGGGATATCCAAAGAATTGTGTTTTGATCTTCCAAGACTTTAACTTTGAAAATGCTAGAATGAGTAATGAATGTCGAACCAACACCACGCATGCTGGTCCAAACAAGTAATAGAGGCCTTCTGGGATTCTGCAACCATATAAAAGTAATCATAATTTTAACTTGTCCTTTGACACCAGAAACAAGACTTTTGGATAATTTGTAGACCACTTGGAATAAATTTGGCATACAAATAAAATCTTCTTAAATTAATCCTCTGAGAAATCTCCCAAATATTTATTGGTGATAGAAAACACAAATTCAAGCCTTTTATGCTATTCAAGAATTTCACTTAAGTAGGACTGTGTCCACAATTTTCAATTTCTAGTTCTAATTGTGTCACTAACTAGTGTGAATCCCACTTAAAAAATAAAACTATGTCTAAATCCTTTTTACAAGTGTAAAGCAAAACTCAATAATTCAACGACCTAACAACAGTTAAGTATATGCAAACAACAAAGGTAAACATCAGTAAAAGACTAAACAAACAAGTCAATGAGGAATAATGGGAAAGAAAGTTGCAGAAACATCAGAATGCAAATGCTTAGGCTAAGGCAGGATCTAGAGAGCTGGAGGAATCAGAAAAGTAGCCCAATTATGCAAAAGAATGAACAGGTGGATAAGGAAGTTCAGTGGCTTTATTTAGTGCAAAAATCCCCCCCCCCCCACCGCTTCACATTGTAGCAGATCCAGTTGGAACCTCACCCATTCTCTTGGCTCTTGATGCGCCAGTGTGCCTTGGCTGATGTCCAACTGCCCTCAACTATATGTCTTAGTCTGAGGGCTTTCTTTCTGTAGCAGAGAACACACTACAGCCAAGTGCACGACAGGCTGGAAGTGCTTGCAAAAGACACACGAACACCCTGATCAGCCCTTAAAAATGATAAGTAAGGGTTGCAGTATAAACATCACAGCTCTCTTGCTCCTTGCCTAAAGCAACTGCATAATACCTGTTTTGTGGTTTCCTAGACCTTCTCCATGGAATTAAGCTCCAGTCTCCTACAGCAGTGGCTGACTTGATAAAACTCTTTACAGGTTACTTTCTCTTACTTTTCTCACCACCTCACTACCCTACCACAATTTTCTGAGGTCACCTCCCAAATAAACAACCTAAACTCAAATCCTTGTGTCAGGATTTGCTTTTGGAGGAAGCCAAACCAAGACACTCTTAACCCCAAAATGTTTATTAAGACCCAAATCAATCCTTAACCAAAGCTAGCCTGACCCTGTAGACAGAGTTAAGGAAAAGCACAGAACTGGATTGGAAAATCCATTCATGCTTTTTAAACAATGTGGCATGTGCTCTTCGAGACAAAGTAAGTGTAATGGGATACACAGAGACCTAGTAGAAGGAAAGAGAGCATATTCAATAAATTATTAAATACCAACTAATGATAGGGTTTCAAAGGATAGGTCTTTAAGAAATTTGAATTATGATATAAGTAAAAATATAACAATTTCCAAGCATTGGATTCTACATAAGCATACAAAAGATAGTTATTACAAGAAGGTTGTACCTCATCAAAAATAAGCTTTGTTTTGTTTATTTTTCTCATACTATTAAGCTGCTGAAATATAAATTTGATGAAGTCCCTTCCCTGTCATTGAATTCTGTGGACTTTTATTTGTGAGAAAAGAAAATTTCCCTTTAGAAGTGTTGGCTTAGATTAGAAAATGCTTTATTATGTGCATTGCAAACCTACTTATTTACCACAGCTAGACAGAGACTCCTTCTTACTCTGTCATGCAGCTGCTTGTTTTTAAACAAATTTTGCCAAGAGACATAAACCAGATGGCCTTCTTCAAGGGTATATTGCGAGCCGTGATAGTCAGCTTAGGGTAGTTTCAAGCAGCCGACAGCTGGGTAAGGAAAGTCATGATGCTATTCAGAAATCCAACTTCCAAGTATGCCAAAGCACAAGGAGACTCTCAAGTTGGTAAATAAAATTCTGATTTCAAGTTGGTTTTAATATCCTATTTTTTCAGGGGTCTTTAAACTGCTGCTTCATAATATTACAGTTTTCATTTTGTAAAACAGAAATACCCCCAACACATTATATTAGAGATAAAACTTGTGGAAAAAATGGATTCAGGATACAGTTTCCAGTGGAATCAACAAGCTGTAGGTTGGACTTTCTCAAATAGTTAGAAACGTGCCATCAGTAAAGTTTGCTGAAGCTGTAACATTCTACTGTGGTAGTGTAATATATTAAATTGTCATTGTGAATTCCATTCTGTAGTATTATTATGTATCCTCATTCTTGACATGTTTTTTTGGCGAACAGAGTGTATTCCTCTGCTCCTGGACTTTGGTCTTGCCACGTGACTTGCTTTGACCACTGGATGTGGACAAAAGAGGCAGTTTGTTAGTTCCAAGGCAAGGTCTTCAGAAGCATTATGTGTTTGTGCTTGCCCTTCTGAGAGCTTCTGAACTCTGCCATGGAAGCACATGCCCTAAGTATCTGCTGCCCTTCCAGCCTGGACCCCAGGGTGAAACACACACATCAGGCCTATTCATTCAACCTACAGTCCCACAGTCTAAAATAGAGTTCACTTAGAGTAGCCCTCTAATCATGAGAATAATTACTTATTGTTATTTTGGGGTATGTTTATTGCATATAATTACTGGGGCAGCACCTAACCAATAGTGGCAGACTTTGTTAAGGGCCCAATGGAAAGCTACCTTGGGTCACTCATATTACTGGGTGACAGGGAAAAAGGGATAAGACAAATATGAGAGTTGACATCAACATCTTAATCATGGTGCTATTACTTTATAGAAGGTACCCATAAAGATTACAGAATTGTACCTCTGACTATCTCAGAATTCTTTCAAAACAAAGGGCATGAGAAAGACAATTCTTAGTTTACAACATTATCTCTGAATATTAGAAGAAGACAAATGAAAGGAAGAAAGAAAAAAAATAAAGCATTTCAAGAGAAGCTACACAGACAGAATTTACCTTTTGTGAAAAAAAATATACAGCTTAAATGTATTCAAACATAAACATTATTCAAATTGTAAGGATTTTTTAAATGTCCATCTAAACTATTATTTATTTTTCTAAGTATCTAACCATTCTAGGAAATCACATAGAATATTTTAAAATGTGTTGTTTCAAGCAGAAATCTCTCAAAAACCACATCTTTAGCTTGTAATGGGCAGTTTTCCCTTGAGGAAACTGATGTTTTTCAAGAGGAATCTGAGACTGTCCGTGGATAAACTAAAACTAATAAGAAAATAATTCTTGTGAAAATTGCCTTACAGTCAAGAATTTGCAATTCTCACAGCGTAAACAGAATTTTTAAAGTGTTAGAATTTCGTAATGGCAACAAATCACGCTCCTGCCCACAGAATAGTAGAAGTTAAAATAAACAAGCAAGTAAGCAAACAAACAAAAAGTTTGTTGACTTCCACCACAAAGTTATGTTTTCTTTAGTGGCTAATGGGTATATTTTCTTTAGGGGAGTCTGCTTACTCCTCTCAAATACCATAATTATAGGAACATATCAAGATCTCAGATTACTCATATATTGCTATATCCATACTTCAAAGTCATAATTCAGATTTATTACAGAAAAATGAAAGTAAATATGAGAAAATTTACCCTCCATAAATATTTTGTTGAATAAACTATAATGGAAATGAAGTTCTTGTTAATCAAAGAAACAAGAAGCTTATTCATTCCAAAATATTACAACTTTTGAGTCAGCAGTTTATCATTTACATGTAAGGATTCATCAATTTTAAAATTAATATGTACTGAGCAACTACCATGGAATTATATACTGTGTTTGGCTTATGGGGTGACAGAAGGTATATGGCACAGTTTCTGCCCTATAGGAACAAAAACTCTCCTGGATGGTACAGAGTTGCACACAGTTATGCAGGACATACAAATTTAAGATAAGCACCTGTAAGAGCAGTACATGAGAGGGTTCTAGGAACACAGAAAATGAAATGATTGATTGAGACCAGCAAATGATTCCAAATAGTGATATTTGCACTGGGTCCTGAATGATGAGTAGGACTTTGACTACTACCAAAGAACAAGGCAGGGTTCCTCAAGCACTTGAGGAGATCCTTTACCACTTGGTTTTGCAAAGCATCTTATAGAATCACAGTCTATTTTTCTATAGATATTGAATGTGAAGATACCACCTTCTAAATACATCTCTTTGAAACACTGTGGTTTCAGATAAAATAGTTTAAAAACTTTTTATGTGTACCTCTGCTTCTGCTACTGAAGAATGATGGCAGAGACTGAAGAGACTGAAACAGAGAACATAATCCTTGAGCATGAGAAATCCTATATGAAATATACAGGAGACAAGGGATGCAGAGACAAGAGTTCATAACTTGGGTCAAAATATGGGCTCTGGCATATACTTCCTATGCGAGCTTGGGACAATTATTTGTTCTCTCCAAATCTCAAGTTCCCCATCTGAAAATAAGGTTCTCCTGAGGATGAAATCATACATGTAAAGTGCTGAATACCTGCCTGGCCTGTAGCTGTTGCTAAAACAGAAGCTCTTTACTCTTATGCAACACCCATCTTACATGTCCAGAAAAGGGGATGTCCTGAAATTACAGTACATTGTCATAATTTTACCTTTAGTCTTAGATCCTTATTTTATAGTGGATCTTCTTGGAGTCAGTGATCTAAACTGCTACAGCTTACGAATGACCCAACTTAAGTCAGAGTAAGTAAGTAGGGAACATATAACCTAGGAGCACTGTGAAAACCGAGTGATCCATCACCTTCCTTGGCTAAGCAGGGGCTTTGCTGGAAAGAGGGGCGAGAGTCAGGCAAAAATTAATTAATGAAAATTTGTTTTGAGGGCATGGAGAGAGAACAAGTGGGTACTGGGCAATGATGAAAAACTTCTACTTTTATATTGGCAGAATTCAGGAAGCCAGAGTAACATGTTTTCTCAATCAGAGTTCATAAAATTATGAAAGAAAGTAGGGGAAGGAAATAATACTCAAAAAAGCTACACTTATTACATATTTCTGAGGGTTGTTTACAAAACAAAACAAAATATTACTTTCTCTACATATACATTGAAGACTGTTAGCTCTCTTCCAATATGCATTCTCCCACTTTTCTATAACTGTACACTTTTTGGCAGAGCACATAGCATTCAGGAATAAATGCAACATTTCTCAGCCTCCCTTGCAGCTTAGGTGTGGACATGTGACTGACTTTGGCCAATGAAGTGTAAGTGTAAGTAAAATGAGGTAGTTGCCAGGAAACTTCCCTAAAAGACTACTGGTGTGAATCCTTTTCCCCTTCTCCCCAGCTCCTCCCATCCTGCTTCTTGGAATGTGAATGTGGTAGGACTCCATCTTGCAATGTGTAGATGAGGGCCTACCATATGAGAATAGTAGGGTAGAAAGCAGGAATGAGTAGAGCCATCATACCTGCTTTGACTGCATACTCCTAGGTTTTTAAGGAGAGAAAAATATGCTTCTGTCTTAGTGAAGGCATTACTGCCTTGAGCTTCTGTTACTCTCAGCCAAAACAAATTCTAAATGATAGAGCTAAGAGAATTTCTATAAAAGTGACATTTAGCACAATTTTGTTTTCTTCCAAAACTCATATGTCCCGTGTAGACAGAAAAAGATATATATATATATATATATATATATATATATATATATATATATATATTTAGAGAAGGGAAATTTTTGACATGACAAAGCCAAGAAACATACAATGAGTAAAGCTAAATAGTGGCATTATTTCCAAAATGAGGCTAGTCTTATAGGTTTCAAGTTGTTTTCTATACTAGAGCCTTTTTCCCTTTGGCAATGATGAAAGTACAAATTTATTTAGATAAGAAACAAGCAAACGATAGCCCCCTGTACACTGAAGAAGTAGAACAGTCTATGGTGAAGAATGGAAATGTGTGTACACAGCTATCCTGGGAAACAAAAATGTTCAATTACTTTGAGAAAAAGATTCAGGATACTGATCTATGCTTAACTTTGAGATTATGTGAATTTTATATCAAGTCTATTTCTTATCTGAAGCAAGTTTTAAACTAACCTCTATGTGAACTGTAAAGATTTATAAGAATCTGAGAATGTTAAAGATATAAGGCAAATGATCCTGTATGAAATGGCTACCATAAAAAGCAAATCACTCTGCAACACTTGAGTGCTTTGAACTAGCAGTAGGAACATACAGAAGGTAAGCTGGTGGGCAGAAACAAACTTATATGTAATGCATTTCAAAATGCAAATCAAAACTACAATGAGGTATCACCTCACACCAGTCACATTCAGAATGGCCATCATCAAAAATATCTACAAACAATAAATGCTGGAGAGGATGTGGAGAAAAGGGAACCCTCTTGCACTGTTGGTGGGAATGTACATTGATACAACCACTATGGAGAACAGTATCGAGGTTTCTCTAAAAAACTACAAATAGAACTACCATATGACCCAGCAATCCCACTATTGGGCATATACCCTGAGAAAACCGTAATTCAAAAAGAGTTATATACCACAATGTTCAATGCAGCACTATTTACAATAGCCAGGACATGGAAGCAACCTAAGTGTCCATCAACAGATGAATGGATAAAGAAGATGTGGCACATATATATACAATGGAATGTTACTCAGCCATAAAAAGAAACGAAATTGAGTTATTTGTAGTGAGGTGGATGGACCTAGAGTCTGTCATACAGAGCGAAGTGAGTCAGAAAGAGAAAAACAAATACCATATGCTAACACATATATATGGAATCTAAAAAGAAAAAAAATGGTCTGACGAACCTAGGGGCAGGACAGGAATAAAGACGCAGAAGTAGAGAATGGACTTGAAGACACGAGGAGGGGGAAGGGTAAGCTGGGACGAAGTGAGACAGTAGCACTGACATATATACACTACTAAATGTGAAATAGATAGCTAGTGGGAAGCAGCTGCATCGCACAGGGAGATCAGCTCGGTGCTTTGTGACCACCTAGAGGGGTGGGATAGGGAGGGTGGGAGGGAAACACAAGAGGGAGGGGATATGGGGATATATGTATACATATAGCTGATTCACTTTGTTATACAGCAGAAACTAACACAACGTTGGAAAGCAACTATACTCCAATAAAGATGTTAAAAAAATGCCCCCTTATTAAATAAATACAACAGGTCCCCTTCATTCTATTCCTTCACCAACTGTTCTCAACAACTAAACATTCACAGAAATTATATGTAAACAAAGAAATATAAACCAAAGGCTAGTTTAGGTATCTAATTCAAACGATATACTGTATCATGAATGGCTCACATGTTAAATAGAGTTTCAAAAAAAGAGAATTGTGGAATAATTGTTTGTTGACAATTGACAGTCACTATGTTAACATTAAATACCTCCTAACACCAACTATATGGGATTATTTTGTAGTTTAAAGCTTTGCCTCTGGTAGTCAAACCTCCATGTAACTGGCATCAGCAGTCAAACCACAGACTTCATTTTGGGCTGCTGGGTGGAAACAAAAGATTTCTCTATTGCGCTCAAAACTGCTCTCTCAGTGGTGTGCAACGTGCAACAACTGGCCAATGAAAGATATTCACAATAGCTAGGGATTAATTTAGATTATACAGAGCCCCAGCAGAAATATAAACATGTGAACAGAGCAGCCTGACATGGAAGGCAGTGTGCAGGAGGGGGTGATCCCTAAACTGAAACACACAAGAGGAAACAGGGCAGAGAAGGTAGTGTAGAGGCTAAGCTTGGTGAAAGGAGATTATAGCAAATGACAGGTTGGTAAAAGATTCGCCCTTCCTAAAGTTCTGATGATTTATTTTTGGCATATATGATACATCAGCACTGTCAAATTACAGTTTTCATCATCATCATTATCATCAAATAGTATTTATTAACCAAATGTGCTGTACTGGACATTGTACAAAGAAGGAAAATTGATATGGTTTCTGATATCCAGTAACGAATAAAATAAAACTGACCAATCAATGTAGACAAATGTAGGGGAGCAGATAGTGAACAAGATGCTTACCTGGGGAACACTTGAAGGTTAACAATAAACTTTTAAATATTTCCAATGTTTAGGTGAATTGGGGAGTGTATGGGTGTGTCTATGTATGTTTCCTGATAGA
This sequence comes from Lagenorhynchus albirostris, assembly GCF_949774975.1. NCBI lineage: Eukaryota > Metazoa > Chordata > Mammalia > Artiodactyla > Delphinidae > Lagenorhynchus > Lagenorhynchus albirostris. The sequence goes on along the minus strand of NC_083116.1, from coordinate 103,873,139 downwards.
TCTGTGGAGATAAAAGTGTATTATTTTCTTTACAGAGATAACTAAGTTCTAAAAATGAATTCTATTGAATCAATTATTTAATAAATAATGATTTTCAAAAACACATCTTGATTTTTTTTTTTTTTTTTTGCGGTACGCGGGCCTCTCACTGTTGTGGCCTCTCCCGTTGCGGAGCACAGGCTCCAGACGCGCAGGCCCAGCAGCCACGGCCCACAGGCCCAGCCGCTCTGCGGCATGTGGGATCTTCCCGGCCCGGGGCACGAACCCGCGTCCCCTGCATCGGCAGGCGGACTCTCAACCACTGCGCCACCAGGGAAGCCCCCATATCTTGATTTTGAGAACCAAATCAGAAGCCTTCCCCATACACCATGGTCTCAGCAGCATGAAAAAGTGGGACATAAAGAGAAAATGTCACTTCTTCCTCAATTTAACACATCTTCCTCTGCAGTGTCCCCATGAATGAATGCATGAGAATACTTTCCCCTGGTCAGTACAACAATGATTCTGAAATGAGATGTAAAAAAATTTCCCATATTCAGGGTATTTTTTTTTTTTTACTTCTTACTTCTTAATTCTACCAACTTCAAAAAACAACAGTAGAATTATGTATTGGCACTTATACATATACCTGGGAGGGGAAACAAAGATCCAATCTGGCATAAAAATCTTTACATTTAGTAGAGACTAATTCTAAGACTGCAGTGTTAATCTTTCCCGAGTTGTCAGGATCCTGTGTGTGCTTCTCATGTATCTTCCCAAATACATATGGCATTGTGACAAACAGAAGAGGCTGCTAATGCTGCTATAGCTGAATGTCTCATTTAGGAACAAACAATTCTGGAAAAGCTCCCAGATTATACATCTGTTCCTCTAGCTTCCACTTTAGAGGATAAAATTGTATGGTGATGCCATAAGGATTAATATATTATTCCTCTCCTCTATGGGTAATGTGTGGTTATTTCCCTCACCTTGACATAAGAGAAAAATATTTATTGAATGCTCCAGTAGAAAAATTACAACTGAGATAGCAAACGCTTATGAGAAAGTTGCATTTGGAGTGGGCTTGCAAAATTACATGCTTGTCCCCCAGAATCTGAATACAGAGATGATTAAGGCACTCTCTCTTCAAGTCAGATTTCTTTGGTTTCTATTCCTGTTTTCTCTCGTTTCATTTCTTTCATTGTCTCACAGCAGCAAGAGTCTGTAAGCGCATTAATACTGTGGGCTTGGCGCTAAGGGAGCCAAACAAAGGAGAAATCCCTGGGGAAGCGGTTTCCAGCTCTCCCATTCCCAGCATCCTGTTGACATGTGGCACTGTGGTCCCAGCATGATGGTGGGAAATTCAGGAAAGCTTTCTCTAGAGTGGTGGTGCTCACAAACTTATCCTAGAGTCTGTACTGGCTTATTATAAAGTGTTTGGAAGTCCAGGGTGAAAGGCCCAAAATAGAACAATGTAATATGCTTTTCTTAAAACTACATAATTTTTTTTTAAATTCTGAGATCAGGGCCTTCTTGTACTTAAAAATGTATGTAGTTATGATTTTTTTAATTTTAAGTGTAAATTTCATTCAAGTACAGCATACACACAGAAAAGTATACAAATCACAAGTGCACAGTTCCATACATTTTCTTAAGGGAAATGTACCAATGCAACTAGCATCCAGATGAATAAAACGTTACTCAGAACACCAGGACTTGCTCCTGCCCTTGTTAATTTCTATTCCCCACAAAGGTCACCATATCTGACCTTTAACCCCTGATATGCCTGTTTTGGAGTTTTATATAAATGGAATCATACAACATATATCCTTTTGTGCCTGGCTTCTTTTATGCAACACGGTTTTCCTATTTCTTATTTTATGAACTATCATTGGTAATAGAATTTGATTTTTTAAATGCCCTCACACTGTCAGACCAGAATCTTGTTGTTACACAATAATGCCATCTTATGGCTACAGAGCAATTTGTAGTCTAGAAACTGCTTTCACTTTTTAAATCTTATTTGATTTGTGCTATTCTCTAAGACTTGAGGAATAATTTCCTGAAAATGGGGCAAATTTATTAATGGTTTAAGGGATAGGAAAGGTGGTAACAGAAAGAAAGGAAAGACAACAAAGTATCTGGCACTTGAAAGGTCCTCCTTAAATGCTTGTTGGAAGAAGGAAAGCACATTGTTTCTCTAATACTAGGTAGATATTATGTTAATTCTTTATTTTCATGTGCTTCCTGTAGGTATCTTTTATAAACAGTGAGCAATCCACCAAGAAATAGATGAAAATAGCATTTAGCAACAATGTTAATTTCTCATAAAGTTAAATATTTATCTTACGTTTATATATACGGATATCTATCCATATACATGGATATGTATATGCCCACATAGGATTCATGGATTTAATATTTACTGTGTTCACCATCTGTGTTTCCATGGAAAGGAGCCACTTTTAATACTTCGAGGATTTGTAAGTTTACTGAGGCACATGTTGAAATTCTATTTGCTGGAAGACAACGTATGGAAGCTGGTCTCCAGTCACAGTCAATCTGGATTTTAATCCTCTACTTGCCTTGACTTAGACAGTAATGTCTGTTTTACTTTATGACATTTAATAGAGGTGAGTTCTGCCATTATGGCGTTCATAAATCTGTTGATTAAGGATGGTCTCAGCAACTATGCCTTAGGAATGCCAAGAGACTAATGCATTTTCTCATATCTGTAACTTATTTGTGAGTAAACGCTGTAGATCTATTAGAGCTAAATATTTTGGTGAAATAGAAATATCCAGATGTGTCACGTAGCATGTGTTTGGCAAGTCACTTAACATCTTTGTGATTTAGTCTCCCGTATAAAATAATGAAGCAGGATAAAATTACTAAGGTATTTTCTAGCTGTAAAAAAATCCTGTGTTATTAACTATCTATAATAGTTTAGATTATTATTCAGCAAATATTCATTCTTCTTTCCCTTCCACCGTAGGAAGAGACTACTTCCCCATTCTACTCATGTCAGGCTTGCTTTGGCCAATGGCATGTGAGTGGCTTAATATGATCACAGGTCATAAGTGCTCTTAGGAGATTAGGCTTGGTTCATGCTCTGGTGACCCGTCATGAGCAGACTGTGCCACTGATCCTTCATCTTAAGCCCAGAATAAATATATATGTAACAGACCTTAACCCAGCACACATCCTAGAGCCTAGCCCAGTTAACCATAACTTGAAACAGCTGCCCAGCCACACTCAGCCTAAGTCAGCCAAAACACAGACAACCTAAAGATCCATAAGCACGAGAATAAAGCCTTGTTTTAAGCCATCGAGTTTTTGGGGTGATTTGTATCGCCATATTACGGTAATAGCTGACTAATACACTATCATACCTGGATCATACGTGAAAATATACTAATACCTTCTTACTGGCTCAAAGGTATTTTGTTTTAACCTCAAGTTGACTTACTTAAAAAAAAATCAGTTTTTTGTTGAGAACCCAACATGAGGGTATTTAAAAATGTACAGCTTCTATTCATGAGAAAAATGCAAATCAAAACTACAGTGAGGTATCACCTCACACCAGTCAGAATGGCCATCATTAAAAAGTCTACAAATGACAAAACCTGGAGAGGGTGTGGAGCAAAGGGAACCCTCCTACACTGTGGGAATGTAAACTGGTGCAGCCACTATGGAAAACAGTATGGAGGTTCCTTATAAAACTAAAAATAGAATTACGATACGTTCCAGCAATCCCACCCCCAGGGCATACATCCAGAGAACACTCTAATCCAAAAAGATACATGCACCCAAATGCTCACAGCAGCCCTATTTACAATAACCAAGATATGGAAGCAACCTAAATGCCCATCGACAGATGAACAGATGATGTGGTATATACATACACTGGAATACTACTCAGCCATAAAAAATAATGAAAATGCCACTTGCACCAACATGGATGGACCCAGAGATTATCATACTAAGTGAAGTAAGTCAGAGGAGGACAAATATCATATGACATCACTTATATGTGGAATCTAAAATATGACACAAATGAACTTACTTACAAAACAAAAATAGACTCACAGATATAGAAAACAAACTTATGGTTACTAAAGGGGAAAGGGGGTGGGGGAAGGATAAATTAGGAGTTTAGGATTAGCAGATACAAACTACTACATATAAAATAGATAAACAACAAGGTCCTACTCTATGGCACAAGGAACTATATTACATATCCTGTAAAAAAAAACATAATGGAAAAGAATATGTATATATATGCATAACTGAATCACTTTGCTGTACACGAGAAACTAACACAACATTGTAAATCAACTATACTTCAATTTAAAAAAAAGAATCTATAGCTTCTAGTCTCTCTAAGGATTCAAAAATCTACCATTGTATGGGCTTGGTGGGAGATAAATTCCTGACTATCACCGCAATGGATCCCAAATTCCAGCTATTTATTTTCCCTAACCCCTGGCAGTTAGAACCTAGATATATGACTGAAGCATGCCTTATTACAGGAGTTGGCAATTTATGGCCCACCAGCAAAATCTGGCCTACCACCTGTTTTTATAAATAAAGTTTTATTAGAACAAGCCATCCCCATTCATTTGTATATTGTCTATGGTTTCTTTCACCCTGCAACAGCAGAGTTGAGTAGTTACAACAGAAATCATAGGACCTGCAAACACTAAAATATTTACTAATTGGCCTTTCAGAGAAAAAAATATCCATCTCCTGCTTTACCAAATAATTCTGTCAGAAACCTTAATTCTAAAATTAGTGACACAAAAAGAAATAATAATTTTGATACTTTTTGGCAGGATAGTAGCAACCAATATCCAGTGGCAATGGTACCTCTTGTGGACCAGTGGACCACGGCAGTGACAGAAGTTTATAATTCAGATTCATCTTATAGCTTGATGCTGGGTGTGTTTCTGGGTGCATATCCTGGTCTTCCTTGACAATTTCTGCCCATATTTAAACCTGACTCGCAGGTCTTTCCATTGATTCCATGAGTTACTTGATATCCTTCCAATTATATTATCCTACCTAAGGTAACTGGAGTTACTTTCTGTTAGTTGTAACTCAGAACCTTGAACAGTCCATTGAACTTGCTTTATTCCTGACTCAGAGTAAGATGCTCCTATTCCACTCCCCAAGGATCTTGTTCTCGCCCTCTCACATCGCTCACATCTGTCAACCTGTAATTTATTGGCTGTTTGTCCATTTTCTCTCTAGGACTGGGAGGTTCTTCAAATCAGGGACTGAATTTAAATCAACTCTCCATGGTGCTCAGGAAAATGTGAAAGCACATAAGAAAGAATTAGCAGGCATGAAGACTATAAGAGCCAGAAGACCATTATTTTTATCTTCAAAATTGCCAAGCTTGATCGAGTCATTATCATGTATAAGCAGTCTGCTAAGCACTCTACATACATTGTGTCATTTAATCCTCATAACAACTTTATGACTTAGAAAATATTTTTATCCCATTTTATAGATAAGGGAATTGTGGAGCATAAAGGTTAGGGAACTTGTTCAAGGACATAAATCCAGTCAGCAGGAAAGCCAGGATTCCAAAACAAGTTGAACTCTAGTGTCTGTGCTCACAAGCAATAACTTAAAACAGTTTTACTTGAGACTAGACTAAAAGTCACAGGAAATTTAGCAGCTCCTGACCAATTCCTAGAGGAACCCAGTTAGAGAAAAATTAGGATACTTTTCCAGAATCTGGATAAGAAAAGAGTGGGTCTACTGGCGTTAGTGACACACTATCTCTTGCCAGACATAGGAAAGACCCCACCCAGACATGGGGTGAGAATTCAGGAAAGACCCCACCCAGACATGGGGTGAGAATTCAGCTTACTCTCTCTGTGGAATGGCATTAGTCTTCTGCTTCTTTTAAAGACTATAGTTGAAGGTGAACTGAAAGGGAAAGAGTTGTATGACTGTCATAAGGGAATACCCAGCTCACTGACCAAAGATGACATAAAGTGGGGGAGAAGTCTCAGAAAGCAGAAAGTTTCACCTCTGCTTTCGTGCAAGAATGGGAGGTGTCTATAGAAGCACAGTAACCACTGGCTACCCAAGAACCCTGCAAGGTTCTTAAGGGATAGTGTTGGTGGCCTTGGATGGCTGGAAGAAAACACTGAGAGAAGACAACAAAGACAAAAACATCTCCAAAGTGGAATGAGCACCCCAAAAGACAGTGATGAAATTGACCTCATTGGAGCAACTTGTAAAAGCTCATTTTGACTCAATGTGGGCTACTGAGAGGTGTACCATGATGGCAATATGAGTTTGTCTTTTGCAGCATATACATAGGGTTGCTGAGTTTCTTTCCCTTTATCAAGAATGGCTTTGGATACCCTAGGGCCCACTGTTTTCCAGTAAGTTGAGATAGAACTACTGGACCATCCAGGGACAAATATTCTCAGGCTTCTTGCGGGAGGCTTCAGTCCATACGCACTGAACATCCACTTCGTGCTCAAGACTACCTTAATCCTGAGCATACCACACAAAATAAACCACAGCTTTTGTCTCTCAGGTGCTTGTGCAGGAGGCATAAAAGGAAAACATCAATCAATAAAATCGATTGCTATGTAGTAAATTCTAGGAATAGGTCACTTTGGAGCAGGTACTCTACAGAGTAGCCACCAAGTCTGGTGACATCTGCAAATTCACAGATAGTATGTTGATATTATATTCCATTAATGTTAAAATAATATCTAACTTTCTATGATCGACTAATATTTTTAGCATTTTAAGAAGGAAATAACATCTCATATGAGACTTGAAGGGCAGGTAGGCCAGAGAGGGCAGAACACATTTGTGAATCTTTAAATCAATTTAATATTGATAGAGCAGAATTTGGAGGGGTTGTAGGGCAGGCAGGAATTGATAAACAGTGAGGCTGACCAGAGGAGCAGGGGTCATGGGAAAGCCTTATATCTCCAATTAATAAGTTTGCACTTTATTCTAAAGGGAATGTAAGTTTTCTTACACTTCAGAAAAACAGTTCTGGATGAAAGATAATGGGGAACAAAGTAGGGATGATCACTGGAGACAACTGAGATTTCTGCTAGAAGTATTGATTTAGGAATCTAATGCAGTAAATGAAGAACAAAATTAGAAGTAAAGATGGCAAGAAATGGACAGATCTGAGAGATATTAAGGAGGTTCTTTGTAATTATTAAAAATGATTTGATTTCCTCTGAGAATAATGAAGAAGATGGTCTTGAACAAATCTTTGAAACCAATTGTTTTAAGCCATTACAACTTTATTCCTTTTAACCTAAAATTGGAAGAGAAAACAATATTTTCTTGTAGTATGAGGCTAAGAAATGTATGTGACTTTTAAAAATCTGGTCAACAGTTGGATATTTTAATTAAGGGAAGCACTAAAAATTAATTATTTTAAATCAACAAATTCCTTGTAGCAAAAAAGTGAGGGGACTTCCAAATGTAAAGGATCACCTTCAAAACAGAAACAACACACGAAAATCAACTTTGTGTTGCCAGCTTATATTTCCAATATATTAATCTAAGTATATCAAATGGTTATAAATCTATAGGATACAGATTTGACCAAAGGTATACAATTTATATTGTACAATTATTTAAACCACCTCAATTAAATGACCAGATGGGTTTTGACATTACCTGAAATTTTAGAGGCTATTATAGTGCTCCAACGTAATACTAACTTCAGTACAGAAAAATTTGTTGAATTCAGCTCATTAGTCTGAACTGTTCATCATTATTTTTTCTTACTCCACTTACCTTTTCCAGTGAAAGTGATACTTCTCCCTCTCTTCCTCCCTACCTCTCTTTTTTTCCATGGAGAACACTGAAATGAACTCTAGAATTCCTGGGAGACAGGTATAATCATTTAGTAAAAGGAAAGTGGTACCTACCCTTGTCGGTCCTTGCACATTTTGTTAACTCTTTCCCATTGGAAATCGAGCTGTGAGAGAGCTTCCTGTAGCCTCGCCTTTTCCACCGGTGTGGCACTTTGCAATGCTGCTGCCTTCTTATTGTGAATAACGTCAATCCGACCTGAGATTTGTTGCAGGCTGTCTTTTATATTCTGTAATATTGAAATTTTAAAGCAAGTCAAAAATGATTCAGCTGTCTATGGAAAGAGAAGAAAGGAAATTTATCAACCCCCAAAGTAACTAATGGCCTCGCATTTTTAATATGGACTTTTTTTTTTAAACATCTTTATTGGGGTATAATTGTTTTACAATGGTGTGTTAGTTTCTGCTTTATAACAAAGTGAATCAGTTATACATATACATATGTTCCCATATCTCTTCCCTCTTGCGTCTCCCCCCCTCCCACCCTCCCTATCCTACCCCTCCAGGCGGTCACAAAGCACTGAGCCGATATCCCTGTGTCATGCAGCTGCTTCCCACTAGCTATCTACCTTACGTTTGTTAGTGTGTATATGTCCATGACTCTCTCTCGCCCTGTCACAGCTCACCCTTCCCCCTCCCCATATCCTCAAGTCCATTCTCCAGTAGGTCTGTGTCTTTATTCCTGTCTTACCCCTAGGTTCTTCATGACATTTTCTTTTCTTAAATTCCATACATATGTGTTAGCATACGGTATTTGTCTTTCTCTTTCTGACTTACTTCACTCTGTATGACAGACTCTAGGTCTATCCACCTCATTACAAATAGCTCAATTTCGTTTCTTTTTATGGCTGAGTAATATTCCATTGTGTATATGTGCCACATCTTCTTTATCCATTCATCCGATGACGGGCACTTAGGTTGTTTCCATCTCTGGGCTATTGTAAATAGAGCTGCAATGAACATTTTGGTACATGACTCTTTTTGAATTTTGGTTTTCTCAGGGTATATGCCCAGTAGTGGGATTGCTGGGTCATATGGTAGTTCTATTTGTAGTTTTTTAAGGAACCTCCATACTGTTCTCCATAGTGGCTGAACCAAATCACATACCCACCAGCAGTGCAAGAGTGTTCTCTTTTCTCCACACCCTTCCCAGAATTTATTGTTTCTAGATTTTTTGATGATGGCCATTCTGACTGGATTAATCTCCAAAATTTACAAGCAGCTCATGCAGCTCAATAACAAAAAAAACAAACAACCGAATCCAAAAATGGGCAGAAGACCTAAATAGACATTTCTCCAAAGAAGATATACAGACTGCCAACAAACACATGAAAGAATGCTCAACATCATTAATCATTAGAGAAATGCAAATGAAAACTACCATGAGATATCATCTCACACCAATCTATTGACTTTTAAAAGTCATTAGCCTTGAAGCCCAGTGATTTCAACATGCCCAACTTCAATGGATAATTCACAGTCCTCATCTTGATACAGGTGATCACTCACTCCCTCCATCTTAAAACTCTATCTTCATTTGACTTCTGTAACCTGAATTTTTCTGGTTTTTCCTCCACCTTCTTGTCCACTGCTTCTCAGTCTGCTTTACAGAATCCTTCCCATCTTACTAATCTCTTAATATTGGAGTGCTCTAGCTCAGTTCTGACACCTTTCCTTGTCTATCTATATTACCTCTTATTTGGTCCCATGACTGTAAATAATCTCTATATGACAATGACTCTCAAACTTACATCTCCAGCCCTGACCTCAACTCTGAAATCCAGACTCACAAATCTAGGTACTTTCTTGACACTTGGATGTCTCATGAGCATCTCAACCTTAGCATAACCACATTCTGAACTGCATCCCCGTATCCTTCTCTTCCCATGGTTTTCTCTCCTTTGGTAAATGACATATCAATTGATAGTTATTCAGGCTGACAACCTTGGAATCATCCTTGGTCTTTCTTTTTTAATCTCCAGTATTCAAATTGTTGGACAATCTTGTTGGCTCTACTTCTAGAACATGTCCAGAATTTGACCACTTCTCATTATCTCCCTTGCTATTGCTCTGATGATATAAGTTACCCTTATATCTCACCTAGATTATCACAATAGCTACCTAAATGATCCTCCTGCTTCCAGTCTTGCCCCTCTCCCAGTCAATTCTCCACACAACAGCCAAAGAAATTCTTATAAAACATAAATCAAATCATATTAATTCTCTTCTCAAAACCCTCCAATGGCTCCTCATCAAACCCATAGTCTTTTTTTTTTTTTTTTTTTTTTTGCCCAGATGCCCGACTCGTGGGATCTTAGTTCCCCAACTAGGGATTGAACCCGCGCCCAGCCGTGGAAGCGACAAGTCCTAACCACTGGACCGCCAGGGAATTCCCAACCCATAGTCTTTATCATGGCCTACAAATCTCTACATAGCTTGGCTGTACACTGCCTGACATTATAATCTTATTTTTTCCTTATTCTGCATTTGCTGTCCTCTCTGCCAAAAATACTCTTTCCCTCCAAGACACTTATATGGCTGTTTTCCTCACTTCTTTCTCATCTCAGAAGAGCCTTATCTACTGTTCCATTTTAAGTAGCAGGGCCAACTGCTCTGTATTCCCTGTATTGTTCATTTTTCTTCATGGCACTTATGACTAACATGAAATTATACAACTACTGGTTTCTCTACATCACTAGACTAGATCCTATGAGTGCAGGGATGTTACCTGTCTTGCTCTATATTGGGTTTCCAGAGCTCAAACCTGTGCCTGGCACATGGTAGGTACCCAGTGCATTTGTGTTGAATAAGTGAAAGTATCTCAAAATTTAACTCCATAATTTTAAAGTCTAGATTATATTTAAGGGGAAAATACACAATGCCATTAAGTAATAAAAATCTTTTAAAATATTAATGTTCAAAAAATGCTAAAAACTTACATATTTGTCTAGTCTTACAAATGTGAATTTGGTTATTTTGCTCATCTGCATTGTCAAAGACAAGTCAATTGAGTAAACATTTATTGAGCTCTTTCCTGTACAAGGACCAATACAGAGAAAGTAAAGGTAGGTGAAGCACAGTTTTATTTGTTTCGAAGAAGTTTTAAATTGATCTCATTGAGGTAGTAAGGGAGGATGTGGTTTGGAAACTGAAGGAAACAATTATAGTTTAGAAGTCCCAGTTAAATGATGAGAAATTATTTGATGAGTGGTCTAAGTGGTACCAAATCTTTTCTCAAAGTTCAGAAAAGGAATGAATCATATATCATATATGGTCACAAGCCAAGGAAAGGGCTCATAAAGGAAGTGCAATTTGGGGTAGACACAGCTGAGTAGTTGAAGTGGAAAGGACATCATACTTAGTAGGTAATACACATGCAATGACAGGGAACATGAGTAGCCGTATACGACTGACATTTCAGAAATGTACAGGATCAGGGAAGATGGGTCAGAAAACAGAGGCTGGAGATGATTAATAATGTGCTTTAAAATACTGCATGTAATTCAGTAGACAGTGGGGAACCATGACGTGTGTGTGTGCATGTGTAGTAATTTCATATATATACAAAAGCAGAAAAGGAAAAAAGGAAAATAGTACAAACAGCCCCCATGAGCCCATTATCCAGTGCCAACACTTATGAAACCATGGACAATTTTGTTTCATTATATTTCCACCCATTCACCTCCTCAACTGGATTATTTTGAAACAAATTGATATATTATCCATAAATACTTCAGCATGTTTCCAATATACGTGAATTGTTTTCAAGGAAAGTACACATAATACCATATCCTACATCTAAAAACTTTAAAGTGTTATTAATGTAATCAAATATCTAGTTGTCCTTCATAATTGAGTTGAATTGAGAAAGTTGTTTAGGAAGGAAACTTGGCAGAACTCAGTGACTGTTGGGTGAAGAAGAGGAAAGACTTGAATAACTCCCAGGTTTCTGGCCTGAGCATCCGGATGAATACTGATATCTGAGTAAAAGGATTTCAGATGGATGAACAGGTTCTGTGTGCACATGCATTTGTGTGTGTGTGTGTGTGTGTGTGTGTGTGTGTAACAGATGATTTCCTTCTGGACACATATTATGAAGCCTTTGGGTTGTCAGACAATAGACATTCAATAGGCAGCTGGCAACAGACTTTGAGAATATGAATGAGATGGCAAATATCGTTGGGCCATACGTATTCTCACATTTCCACACGGTCTGGCCTTTCTGAGCAAAGAACATTGGCATCTGGGTTAGAGGATAATTGAATAGCAAACATACCTTGGTGTTTAGATTAGTGCATTTTTCCAGGGAGACTTAGAAGCTTATCTTTCTTGGATCCCTTTGCTTACATTCCAACTTACATTCTGAGGATAACAGACCTAGACCTTCCCCTCTCTCTGGAGAGGATGTGTTTACATTCCAGAGCAAAGGTCTCTCTCTGTTTGTCTCTCTCTTCCCGCCTCTCTCTCCCCTCACCCACCCAAGTCCCTCCATGTCTGTCTGTCTGTCTCTATCAGATGTGCCAAATCCTTTATATAAGCTCTAATGTTTATAATGTTGGGGTTTCTCTCTTGTACATCTGGCCCTCACTGCACGTCTCATGGGGATTTGAGTAATTAGTGAGATGTTCTCTGACCCAGAGATCACATGCTTCCTGTCAGGATAAATAAATACAGTTGACCCTTGAACAAAATGAGGGTTAATCTGTGTATAATTTACAGTTGGCCCTCCACATCTGTGGTTCCTCCGCATCCGCGGATCCACCCAACCATGGATTGTATAGCACTGTAGTATTTACTGTGGAAAAATATCCACATGTAAGTGGATCCATGAAGTTCAAACCCATGTTGTTCAAGGGTGAACTGTATAAATATAAAAACTTAACAGGTATCAATAAAATGAACATATTTGCTGACTTGTAGGCAAAATTGGGGTGGTTCAACCATGTGTGAGATGGAGACTAGGCTAGATAGGGGGTGCCTGTTGCTAAGCCTGCAGCTTCCCAGAAGGCTGGCTCTGAAGCAAACTCCATTGGGCAGCAGGAGAGAAGTCATGGGTAGATCTTAGGGAGCTTTCCTGCCTCATTCTAAGACTTTATGACTGTGGTGCATGAGGACTTGTCTTGGGGGAAGATTAATCTATAGAATCTTGTGAGGATATAGATAATGTCGGTTGTAAGGGGCAAAAGTCAATGCTTACAATGGGACCCTGAGGAAAGCAGCTGTGTTCCCAGGTCTTCAAATCAGCTAGACACAATGGTTATGGGTGATGTGAGTGAATTTGAGAGAGAGAGAGAGAGAGAGAGAGAGAGAGAGATTGTTTATAAAATTCCAAGGTGTTGTCTTCAAGTCCATGAACACCTTGATTAGAAGGTTTCATTATTTTTTTGTTAAGCAACTCAATTAAACTCTGTGGTCAGAATATGTATCTAACAAGTATTACCATGTGAGAGAAAGGAAGGCACGCCAACACAGAAATATCCTGTGAGATTCCTTATCTGGAGAAATGCAGGTTAAAATTGTCTTCTGCCAGTGTTACAGAATTGCTAGTCATTGGAATGTAGTAGGTGTTGTTTCATTACAGGAGAGATGGTCAAATTGCTCAGAAACTTTTGTTAGAGTGAAAGCGTGAGAAGAAAATTTGCCTAACGACGACCCTTTGTGGAAAGCAGAGGTCGAGGTTGGAGATGAATATGTCTGAAGAGTAGATCTCATCAGACCTTGGAGAAGAACCAGAAGAGTAAAATATTTTAAAACTAAAGGGAGAACGAATATCAGGAAGGAGGGAGGGAGGGAGCCACCCAGAAGTCAAATGCATCTAGGAACAGGAGTAAAAAGTCAACTGTGGATATTTAGGAGGTGACTGGTGATCTTATCAAGAGCAATCTCAGCATATTGAAAGTATGGAAATGTAAATCTGGACAGAGAAGACTGTCTTCCATTGTCAACCTCTTTCACTACAAAATTGAAAATAGCTTAGTACTACACTATGGTTTGCTTTATTTGACATAAGACACTTCTTTATGGAGGAAAAGTTTACTACTAATAAAAACAAAACTGAGAATATAACAAAAATTTTTAAAAGACAGAATGGATCTCGTATATGTTATCTATGTCCTAGAAGTGCCTTCACTCAAGCAAACCTCTTATATTCGTTCTTTCTTTTATCCACCTGGCAAAATTTCATTACCATCTCCTGATGGCTCTGAGACTAGAGTCTTGGGTGGAATATTTAGGGCTACCCCACTAGCTGGATTAGATCAGGTGCACCAACATGACTTCTTTTCTGCTTCTGTTAACTCTGCTGACCTGGACAGCCTGACAAAATGACCTTTGCCAGTGCTTGCACTGGCTCAAATCCTGTTGATGTGAGTCACGGACTCCATGTTAACGTGGCTGCCAGCCCAAGGGCAAAATTCCAGAACTCTGACAAGTGCTCCACTTGATACCAAGCATCCAGCTGACTGACATGCTGATTATTGAAATTCACACTGGGGCAACCAGCCCCATTTGTCCGTGTGTTGGGAGCCCAAACACTTAAAATGAATAGCTGTAATTTCCTAAAGGGGTAAAATTCAAGAGAAGAGAAGGAGGATCTTCCCCACTGGTCTAAAAGTAATCCATTCATGGCTTTCATGCGGGGTGTGTGTGAGAGAGTATATAGTCTCTCTCTGATGATTTGAGTTTGCAAAGCTTCCTGATTTTAATCCAAATCTCTGGAGAGTTCCCAGTTCTCTGGAGAGTGATGGAATTGCTTAGAATCAAGTTATGAACAGTTTTAGCAATTCTGGGCAGCATGTTGTAAAGGCAAGAAAACTTTCTATCTTAAATGAGAAAAGCAAAAAGCAAGAACTGGGGTAGGAGATGTCATACTCCCTGGATACCGAGATAATAGCTCCTTGGTGCATTCTCAGAGAATGCTGTCAAAATTGGCTGGAGTCCAGGAAATCCTTTTTAAAGTCCCTACGCATACTCTTGTCCCTGAGGCACTGCACACAGAAAAATGGTATATGCACCAAAGAAAATTCTGTAGCAGTTTCCATAGTTTAAAGTCAGAGATGAGATCTTTTATAGCTTTTTACTATTTTAGTTTGTCTAGAAATAAGTGATCTTTACAGTTTCTGACCCTCTGAAAATGAAACCATAGTCACTGTAGTTGCTATGGTGATAGAAAAATCCCTAGGATCACTACAGAGTATATTATTTCCATTTCTCTCCCTGAAATAGTTCCTTACCTTACCTGAAAATATGATTGCAAAATGAGGAAGCACACACTTTTTAGTCAACTTCCTTCCTGATGTTGACATGCACCTATGAAATGACCTCCCTACTCCCCATTTCAATTCTGTGAGATGTTTATTTGTCAGTCACTCTTCCTGGAAATGGAAATTTCAATTTCTGGAAGGCACGCATACATAAGTCTATATAATTTAAGTCCTTGATATTTCAAAATAGCATCCTTTCCACTCTGGTTCACAGAATCAAATAAGTTACCCTTAGTTATACACTTTTTTTTTTTTTTTTTTTTTTTTTGCGGTACGCGGGCCTCTCACTGTTGTGGCCTCTCCCGTTGCGGAGCACAGGCTCCGGACGCGCAGGCTCAGTGGCCATGGATCACGGGCCCAGCCGTTCCGTGGCATGTGGGATCCTCCCAGACCCGGGCACGAACCCGTGTCCCCTGCATCGGCAGGCGGACTCTCAACCACTGCGCCACCAGGGAAGCCCTATACACTTTTAATTGAGAAAATTTTGATAGTGAAGCAACTTTCGCAACTGAAAGATGAAGTCCAAATATGTACAATGAGGGAAAACAGAAGACTATGAACTATACTGCTTTAACTCACATTTAGAGGTGAAAAGCCTGTTGTTTAAAGAAGAGCTCACTGATAACACAGTCATAGTAATATAGGCCTCAGCTTTGAGATAAATAATATTTAGAAATGTGGGTTTCCCTTTAAGAAAATAATCAGTTTTTTAAGGGTATTCATAACACAAACAATTTGAACCTATAAGTACTTTGTTGATTCAAGTATTATGTAGTAAGTGTCTTTAATGAGCTAAAAAAGAGAAACTAAGACTACAGACAATTGATCTAGGGAACCAAACAAGGCACCTGTTTGCCAACTAATCAGGCTGAGATAAAGGTCTCAAGTAACTCTTAACTAGGCTCTGTTCTCTATCATAAGGGGCATATTTCTGCTGCTCAGTTTTTCTTCCTTTTAATGTAAAGCAACAACTACTCCCTTGCTGTTAGGATGTTCCACTATAGAGCATGCCTTTACCCACCTAAATGGTAAATCTATTTATATGAATGTCAAACTAGATACTGTAGAAAGTGAACGGGGCTGGAGTAGGAGACAGTGATATCTGATAAATTGAATGTATTATTAATCACTTCTGATGAAAATAAACTTAAACAAGAACTTAGTGAATTTATAATGTCTTTTCTTACTTATTACTTACTTATTGCAAGTATAATTATTTTATAATTATTCTGGAAAGTGCCTATATGATTTCTGTTTCTAAAAGTGCTATTTAAAATAGCATATTGCTATTGTGCCTTCTCTGTAATCTATAACTTATAGGTAGCCTTAGTCCTGTTTTATACCAAGAAGCAAGCTCAAACACAGGTTCCTAAGTTTAAAACTCTTACTGAGGTAAGATTTGAAATAACAGGTCGATCATATGATGTGTATACAAACTTTAATCTGAAATTCTGTCTTCTATTTTAAAGTTTGTAACAAAATATTTAGAATTTATAAAATATTTACTTCAAATTTTGCAAATGTTCACTTAGTAAAAGTGTTTCCATAAGAAAAGC